>NW_019212997.1:0-38664 GCF_002532875.2 Varroa jacobsoni | reverse complement strand
TGGACTCGTGTTGTCGAAGTAAGACATGAACAACGCTATATATAGGCTGTTTCCGCAACAAGGATCTTTAATTTAGTCTATTTCAGTTTCCTTTCTTTATATAAAAATAACATAACAAAGTTAATTAATGCTCGTTCTATTAGAGTCTCTGTTTGATTTCTGTCTGATTAAATCGTATGGCTGATTTGGCCGAGAGACTTCGTCACACTGTCGGCGACATGAAGGCAATTCAGAAAATATCATTTATAAAACTCAGTCCGCGAAACTCTATAAATAGATAAAAAAAAAAAATCTATAAAATTTATAACAAAGAAAAAGATTTTGCTTACACATTGTGAACGTAGATTTCATTGTTGTGTCGTTCTCGATACTCTGTGTTACATATACATTTGTCTTCCTCTCATAGTGTGTTCATAAATGCAACCGGTTTTGCACTTTTTATTCCAATTTTGCCCCCGATAGCCTTCGACTACGTGGCCCATTGTTGCTCAGTATGAGATCTCCACTAACCACGATACTAAATCCACATCATTTCTTCCTCGGACCTATTTACACATTGTACCGTTTTGAGTAGCAACCCGTACGTGAATCTTTGCATTACTAGTAGCTAGGCCGATGGTCCTTCACGAACAAAATTCACCGACAAATAGTGACTGTCCACACATGGCCTTCTACGGTTTTTCTTTCCATTTTTAAATTATCACCCGCACTCGTTTCGCGTTCATGCCCACACCTTGGTGTTTACTGGTCGGCGTGCGTATATTTTTCGGGTGGTCGAGGCAACCATTAGAGCTCGTCGAAAACGATCTTTGATTATAGATGTATTTATACTGAAAGGTTCTAGCAATTATTTAGCAACGCAAACAGCCTAAAATGGTTAGTAATAGATAGTTTAAATGAGACTGTTCTATTAATAGCTCGCCAAGATTTGTTAATAGCTACAAACCTGTGCCTAGGCATTTTCTCTCATATATCTATATGTATATAGAGGTACATGAGGCAAATGAACCAGCCAGTGGTCCCTCTAACTCGTTTCATTGTCCCCAATTGAGAAATTAGTGAAAAGATAATCAATGAGGCCGTTCGGATGAAGATGTTGGTTAGTTATACAGAGTTGGTATCTTCTCGTGCTGCGGTTGGTATCACTCCACCCTGCTTATTTTCCCCAACACGTTTTAGCCACTTCAGCGGGATTCATGATGTTCCATCACATGTCATGCCATGCCATACCTAATACGAGCGGTATTCGTACTCGTATGTACTGACTTGTATGCTTACCGATGTTCTGGCAACATAATCCGCCAGGTAGGGTCGTCGGGGGGTAAATGTGATAGAAAGTAAGCAGGGTTTGATGGAGCATGTAAATATGGTCATCGTCGCTGTTGGCATCTTTAAATGATTTCGTGCTTCTTCACTGCGTTTCCATTCTCTATCCATGATTATATATCAATCGGGCGACTTTTATGTTACGTTAATTTGCCTCTTTCAGTGGCTCGTCTGGTACTGTTTCCCCCTTCCTATGCCTGCCTATGTATGTCACATTCGATCTCTCTCAAATTACGTTATATATAAAAACATAAATCGCCAAAGACGACGCCACCTTTGTGTACTAACCTATACGATAGGGTTTAGAACTAAATATTAAGATGCACACAGCGTTACGGTTGAGAATCGTAGTCGAGCGAATGAGAAGAGGATGCAGCGGTAGACATATCTGGGTCTCGTTGATCAGAAACTAACTCTTAATGTCTAAGCCTTAATAAGGCCATCATGTGTGCAGTAGGGAGATTACCAGTAAGTCTAGGGCCAATTGATGCTTCATAGGCTATCATACACCAGTTGAGGGACACGTGGTAGTCTGGGTTCGAATCTGAGCGTGGACACAATTCGTTCCTGCTGAAAGCCAGCAATCTGGTACAGCGCCCAACGGCGGTACCGGACGTGAACCTTGAAACATTTCGACTTTCGTATATAAGCATATGATTTTAGAGATCGTATCAATCTTAGTTCGTGTCGTGAATGAACTGTTACTTCGGAAATGTATGCTATCATGAGCGATCTTGGAAATACCTGATCATAACAAAGCAATTAGGTGCAAATAATGAAAACAGAGAAGCCTGTACAGGTGGGCTACCTGATAATAAGTAAAGCTATATCCATAATTATAAGTTATATTCGTTTTGTGTCTTTCATTAGCAATAAGTTGAAAAAAACTTGCCTTTTTTTCTGCCTACTAGTCGTCAAAACAATCTGTGTTTCCATACGAATTTTCATCTATACATTCGATTCGAACGAACTGCAACTAAAAATAGTCCTTACTTAGTTGAAATTCTTCTCCTTTCCTGGCAGTTTTGCAGCACTCTATAGCAATTCTGAGTCGAACTGAGGTCTCCTAAAGGAACAAAAGAAAAAAGTGTATAGGCAGTAAGAGAGAGAATCTTATCTCGGTAGTTTCTCCCGCTGACGTACAAGGCCTGTCTTTTTGTTTCACTTGTTATTTTGCTAATTCGAGTATTTACAATCGATCACAATTTTCCCTAACGCTCCGAAGTTCTCTTTAGCGTCAACGGCACGACGCTGCAGGATCATCAATGTTAGACCACGTCAATTTATCCATGCTTCATCCATATAGTTGATCGCTCAGCCCGGTATCGCTTCCTACAATTAGAAAGCGTGTGAGCGGCCAGCATCGCTGAATCAAACTGAACAGCTAAAATGGTCATCAGGTCGATTTTCTCCCTTCGTCGGAAGGGCGTTTACTCGCCGCAAACGCAGTGATAGAGGCTATAACCTTGAATACTTCTTTTTTTTTTTGTCTACAATGTTTTCTGACTTTTTTTTTCCTTAAACGCTCACCAGAAACATCTCGTCGTACGTTCCGCACAGCCTTAGCTGGTGGCATCTACCAAATAGTCTACTATAAAGAAAGCTACAGCGAATAGGATCGAACTTATTACTTATAGATGCGATGATTAGAACCAGGCGCCAGAGTACGGTACCTATAACTGTGCCATCTTATAACTGACATAAATAAAGTAAAAGAAGAAGAAGAAGAAGAAGAACAAGTCAGCTAATGAAGGACAACGAAGAAAAACGTTTGCGAATGAGTCGCTTGCGGGTGTACGCGTGGCCAAAGTTAGGATTTGCCTCGTGGTTCGCTTTTGAAGAATCAAATGTTATTACTGTATAATGGCGGCACATTATCAATTTTCGCGATGATTTTCAGTGATGAATAGGTATTGAGGCACAAACAGCGATTTATGGATGACTCTAGTGCATAATATACATTGAATATTCATGTACCACACAATCTCTCTCCACAAAGATAAAAATCAAATATGGACGCTTAATTTTTTACCATGATCAGTGCATAAGGCGTTCGATTAAAACGGAAAATTGACAGTAATATCGTATCGAACAAACTTACCGCTTAACTTTAGCTGTTAACTTTATGCAGGGAAGAATTTTTGTATGTAGTTAATCACGTGCGGTCTACTTATCGTAGTTAGTTCTAAAGCAGATGAGAAGTAAACCTGTTGTGTTTTTATCAAGTACCTGTTATTTTCTTAAGCATGCTAAGAGCTGTTCGAGCCTGGGTTCATTAGCCGCTCCATCTTAGAATGCCTCAATACAGGTACAAGAGGCACTTTTAGGCGCTGTTTAAACCGCGAATAGATTACGGTGGTGTGTATCATAGGAACTTTGTTGAAAGATGCGTCTTGTTGAACATTCTTGCTGAGTTCTAGCAAGGGACGAGTCCTCGGAGAAACTCGATTCATCCTAAATCAAAGGTGTTCTCTATCATATACTGTATTGCATTGCCACCTTAATAATATCATCCGTAACCAGTTAGTTGGCTTACACAAGGCGTAGAGTCCCTCGAAGCGCCAGCTGGTACGCGTATTATATATGAATTTCATACGGAGTACAACTATAAATTGCGAAAGTTGCTGCACAGCCATGGCCAGACAATAACGAAAACGGTTTTACTATAATATACATATAGAGTAACACTACTGTGAAAAGGGTGCCAGCCGCTTCGTAGTGTTTGCGTGGGTTGCATTTGCATCAAAATAAAGATTGCTCTTCATCTTCCTCGCATCTAAGCCGTATCAACAACAACAACAAAAAAGACAACAGAAATATAAGTTACCAAGTTAACAAACGTTACTAACAGGCGCCCTAGTCCATCATTACTTTTAATTCTGGGACTCAACAGGGATTCAACTTTTAGGCGGGTACCAGCCTTGAAAGGCACTTGTTGCCTATTCGTTAGACAACGAACTTCTGGGTGTCTCTGGAATCGCTGCATGAAACGAGCCCACAGACAGGATCCAGTTGCTGTCTAGATTTATTTAGACGGGAGTCGTTCGCTTTCATTGAAGTGACCCCACAGAATGAGCCGGGTCTCAGATGGCAAAAGGATGACAAGGGGATTCGAACATACAAAGAAACTGTGGCGGTAGCCGGTTGTCGTGGTAGTATGGGCGAAACTTTTCTATTTGTGATTGAATACCGTCCCTCCCCTACCAGTGATTGTAAAAAAAAAAAGGCAAGGAAGATAATTACGGCAATAATTACCATATAGTTTTTAATTAATCACATAACAATCAGAATAACAATGGATGTAAGGATCTATGCAAGTTCTTATTAATCGTCAGAATTGAGTAAATAATAAATTGCCGTGTTACATATAAGGTGGTGCGGTGCAAGTACATAAAAGACGTGATAGAACAAGCTGACGGTGGGTAGCAAATACGGATTTGTCATCAACAAAGGGCCAATAACGTAAACGGGATAATGTTTAAAACAATATTTTAATAACAATCAAAGGTACACTCAGAGAAACGAGACTTCGCAGGTAGTTCGGGCCTTTTAGCCGTTAAGGCGCCATTTGATTAGGTACTCAAGTACACTGGTACAGCGACACAACACAGGCTATCCGAATTAGTAAAAAATATCTGTAAAGCCAACTCTGCAAAGATTTAAGAAGTTCACATTGATATCAGACTCAGCTGTTCTTTTAACAGTAACGAGTTGACCCCCTTCGTAAAGTAGTTTCATGTTCTACAATACCGGAACAAGGCATAACTGTCCAAACTGGGCATGCCCGCTTCCCACTGCACCATAAAAAGGAGAACGATATTAATAATTAAAGAGGTTCCAGGTAGTCTGTAGCGAGAGTTCCGACTTGCAAAGTGAGTCACAAGACCAAGAAAAGAAAACTTATTGCTATAACGTTGTCAGCCTTAAGCTATATAGCGAAGATATTAATAACGCTAGTCTACGAGAGAAACCGGCCGTACTCCGGCGTTTCCAAGTTGCAAAATTCGAATTTCGCGCCAAACATGTCAGCTGAAAAATAATCAATATGAAACAAGCTCTCCTGCATGTACTGAAGGTTTAGTTGTTAGTTTGAGAATATTTTGCTTCTGTTCGCGTGAAGGCGCGATCTGTTATGCCATGTTCATACCTCTAGAAATTCTCGTAGCGTACCAAGAAGCTGGAGGCGGGAAATTCTAAATGTGACCTACCACCAGCCATATTTAAACCACGCAGAGATTGTCCTTTGTCAACGTATCTCGTAGAGGGAGCTTTTCTCATTGCAAGTTTATGCATATACTTAGACATATTAAGGCATATAAATAAAGACGCGCCAGTGTCAAGCCACCGCACGCGTGCTATGCCTCATAACTAACTTACAGATGCATGGGTATTGGCGGATCTGCGGCTTTAGACAGCGGCTAAAAAGAAAAATTTACAGAAAGGTAGAGAGAATATGTTTGCGTGCGGATAGCAAAAAGCAAAGCGGTCCAGGTCGTATGATTTCTTTAACTTAACGCCAGCCTCATTCATCCGATCTGGGCTAGTCAAAGAGGTAGATTTCTAGTGGGCTCCCTTCTGCGGAGCAGACCGCTACTGGACGGTCATTGCCGACGCGTTCTTCGTCTAAACCGCGCTGCGTGCGACCCAACTCTCATTGCTCGCGCGCGCGGGCACCCGTTTCAGATTAGAGCGATCGGCCACAGATCCCCGTAACAACAGTTCAACGGCAGCTGTAGCTACCTTTAAGAATATGAACGATTTGCATGAAAAAAGACCCAAGTCATGCCGACATTGTCCAAGCGATAATTCGAGCCACCACGGGCTTTAGTTCTTCGACGCTGGGCCCAATCCCCGGTTGCTAACGTCATTGCAGTAATGGTAGTTATACTTGTTGCTGCGCAATGCCGAGCCTCTCTAAATATATGGTATTTATACAGATACGATGATACGTCGGCAGTCTTTGAATATAAACCAAAGTCTCTCTTTAGAATAGAGTTAGCGGAAAAGTCAATGGAGACAAACATAAAAAAGTGGAAAAGGGAAGAGGGGCAGATAAAGACAACCATTCACGGAACAACGATAACAAGTATAATATTAGACCACCTCGTGGTATGAAGTAGCGGACTACCGCCGCTAGTTGTGCGGAAACAAAAGCGTTCGTAGACCTAAACTCTCCTAGGTGTTTAGGAGCTCGTCCTATTCTCTGTAAGGAGGCCTACGTTCATTATTTCGATTACAAGCGGCGGGAAATAACCCAGAGAGCCTGCTAACATATTTAAAACTATAATAATGCAGTGTTGCAGTTCCAAAACAGGATAGACCATAAACAACAAGCGGCAGAAGGATCACAGGTAGAAGCGAATTGGTGTCATCCCCGATCTAGGTTCTGGTGTCCAGGCGGTAGTTAAGATCTGCAACGAGCGCGCATGAATTTTTAACAATGATATAGATCACTATTCCCTCGATGACGATGGAATCTACCAATGGGATTTAAACAACAGCTGGATAACCGCAAAAGAGCGAATCTGAAAGGAAAGAGAGGAACGAAGAGGAAGGGGGTCTGTTCGGCGCAAGGATGGTCAATGGCAAGTTGCTCACCGTTTAGTTAATTCAGAAGGCATAAACATATTTTCCGCATCATTTGTTAAGCTTACAGCAGGATTCAATCCATCATAGTTTATCTGCGCGCCTAAAGAGAGGCGGCAGCTGACGCTAACTTAATTTCGGTTGTGAAAATTTCATTGGCAAATACAAAGTCTTAATTTGAAGCTGCACAAACACATTGTTATAGATGTGCAAACTACATCTAGTCCATCACGCGCTGTTATTTCCTTTGCCACTGCACGACTGACCTTCGCTATGTCTCTAAAAACTATCATCATATTATTAGATGGCTCAAAAAAGATCGATGGGTTTAATTTATCGTGGATTCGGCGTCGGTTCCTTTTTGCTTTAAAACAATGTACCAAGCGCCAATATGGGTAACACTGCCCCATACTCCTTCAAAAGTATTGTATCGGAATCGCCCAGTTTCCAATGGGGCGCCCTTTAGAATTTCAAACGCGGGCAGGAACATCGTTGCTGTTCGACCGTCGGGCATTGAAATGTGTCAAGAAGTCGTAACCACCTCGCAAATTGTTCGCCATTTTCTTTTCCGACGCTCGTCCACCATCCTCTTCCTTCGATTTTTCGATTCACTGTCAGTGAAAAATTGTCGAACCATCTGCTAGAAGGAGCTTCGTGTGCCCGACAGGGATCCATCTCGATCTACTACTGGGCACTACAGTTAATAGACGTAAAAATGACGACGTCGTGATCGAAGTCACGTGTTGCTATTTAATTATGGCGACTTCTTCGTCATTAACGTGAGTTCTAGAAGTAAGGAGTGGACGGTTGCTCTTGGATTTTTCTACGCAATGCTGCTTTTCGCAGGAATAGAAGCGTGACCTGAATTTTCTCAAATTGGATACATATGCCACAGTGAACAGTCGATTCTTGGACGCTGGCGAAGCGACCACGTAAAAAGTATTCCGACAAATCTAACTCTAAACCACGTGATGTCAAATAAACCAAGGTCGGGTGCCCTGTGTTAGTTAGTTTGATGGTTAGCTCAATGGATTAATTCATGTGCTAGTAAAAGGCACAAACTACTTAAGGCCCAAGGATTTCTGCTAAACGCTAAGGCCGTTCGATGACAAGGTCTAAATAAGTAGGTGCATGGCAGAATATTGTGCAGAAATGTCGAAATGCGTACCGTCAGATTAGCAATGTAGTCTGAATACTGAAAGACGATCTAGTAGATGAAAGCGATAGAAAAGTAACGGCTAGGTGCCGCAATGACGTATGAATTTACTTAGGTAATAGGCTCAAACAGGTTTGCCAGTTAAAATCGACTCGGCTCTGAACTTCGGCCGAGACGTTAATACAATAAGCAGACTAATACGAAACGGCTCGAGATTTACTTTACAACCTATCGAAACCTATCTTTTTTGTGTCGCTGAGCGAAAACCTGCAAACGTTTATACATGTTATCTATATTAGAGCCTTCATCTTTTACACGTGTTTTCATTAGTGATATTTGGCCTATGACAACGTTATAAGTACAGTTCGACTTTAAATGAGTACCACGATCTATAATTTGCCCTCTAAGACAAGTTAGCCTGATTCAAAAACAATTTTTCTATCATAAACTACGGTGCCGACATTTGATCATGATTGATTCGGTAAATTTGCATTTATCACTGATTCAAAGTGACTGGGTCCGTGATTTAACTGGGTTTTTCTAGCGCCCAACAGCAATGCAATTAGCAATACGAGCCTGTCACTTACGTTTGAGCGTACGCGTACTCGATTGTATACAATAGCAGTTTTGTATTTGACCACCGGCACCATTCTCCTGTGTAGTTTGTGCGAGTAAAAGGGTAAAACCTATCGTTCTTGTTCAAAGAGGTCGCCATCGTTACTGACTAAAACGAACCTGTCGACCACTAAAACTTATATAGCTCTCATGGCTAGGCAAATTATATATACGTATATCTACTACGAAGCTGCGCGATCGAATATCTAAATAGCACATGTCTAGAGTATGGGTAGGCCATCAGAAAGTTGGAACCGGCACCCACGAAGTGTCCCGACCTGAGGTATATTGAGGCAGCATTTTCCAGTGACGGCGCCTGAATCCCAATACCACAACTAGTACATATAAATTTATCCGTGGCGTTAAGGGAGTTCGTTGAACCGTGTTTTTGATCGGTCTATCAGGCTGGCAGGCGAGTTTTGTTGTTCCAGCTAGCGAAAAAGATGAACCAGACGATTGTCCGTCCGTGTTAAGTCTCTGTCTCCTAGCTTAATCAGGGCGGGACACAAAACAGCTGGAATCGTTCAAGCTATTACTAATGTTATTAATTCTATTCGGTCCTATTGCGAAGGCACTCTACGTTGTTAGAAATTAGCATAGAGAAAACAATGTTACCAGCGACCAAAAACAATAATTAAGTAAAACAACATCGATGTTAGGTTAGGGAACAGTATCAATAGCTCCAGCCGCCTTAGTGAGAAACCTGCCGACTAAAACTACGTTTCAACTTATTTTTGCCTGTCTATATATAGTGCGGGACTGACAAAAATGACACAGGGCAAAAGGCCAATGTAGTACTACATCAAACAATGGATTCGACAGCAGTGAGCCGACCGGTGCAACACTGACCTACTACTCACCTAGGCTCGATAGGTAAAAAAAATAATACAAGTATTATAGCTGAAATACTTAAGCTATAAAAAGGCGTGATTGCAATCAGTTTATTATTATGACCTAGAACATATCAAGCCTTTATGTGAGTCGATTTGTTTGAGAGGTGAATAGGTCAACATCTAAATATCCCCATAAGGACGGTAAGCAGAGGCGACACGTATCGGCAGTTGCTGTGATATATATATAATAGCTAGAATTATGGCTTATAATTTTCTGTAGGTGCACGTGGTGTACTAGAGTAGCCGCTGCTGCTGTTGTCTTCTTATTGGACCAATCTAGTATCAGTAAATATCTAATTATAGAGTAATTAGCTAGAAGTGAGGGGTAAACTGCTAGACTAGAGGATTGATTTCCCTCTTTTTGGCAAAATTCGCCATTAACCGCGTTAATCCGATTTATATGATCTAATTAACGTTCACGGAAATGGTTTCCATTCAGTTGTGACAATACGAGGAAGCGGATTTGCGTAAATACAAGTTGAGTGACAAGACGTTGAGTTCTAGCGTTGAGAAACGAGACAGTGGGTAGTGGGGCTCAGGGGGTTAGGAGCAAGTTCAGATGGACACGTTTTATCACTTCCATAACGCAGAGGTGTCGATCGCAACGATCCTACCTACATGAGTCGATAGATGAATCGCCTGCCTTCAACGAACACGGAACAGAACTACGTCACTGCTAAAGCGCGTTTAGACAGTATCACGAACGTGTATACACGGTACCTGTACATAAATAATTTTCAGATAAAAGAAGCCATAGCGTGGCCATGCAGCAGTGGCTCTGAAATCGTCGGTTTAAATTTGAATCTCTATCATAGTATGTGCAATGATTGTGTAAAAATGTTTAAGCGTCGTGCGATTCTTCAGCTGGGGCCCGTTCATCTGCTCTACTAGAATAATGCTCGTAATTTATATGCCGCTTAATTTGTTACGCATTTTAACATAGACGGTAACACAGCGAAGTCTGGCCAAAAACGAGATGAATCAGCTCCGTGCTCCGCTGCCCTTTTCCTGGTTCACCGCCAACGTAACCGAGAGACGATATCCTGCACGCGGACTATACCTGCCGCTATAACAGGTATCCATCGACGATTTAGCCGCAATTATATGCCGCCGTCGCCAATAGACGTTTTTGAGAAAATTTCGTAAACGTCTGCTGGGCATTTAATACTCTCCACGATCGTTTCGTATTGTTGGCACTGGTACGCTCCGCTTCGGGTGGCTTGTGTTAGTAATACAGTTGTTGATATTTGCGGGCACTATCAGCAGCGTCGTTTGCGATCTTCGTATGATACTGAAAGCGAGGGAGGGAGCGGACGGATGGTCACGACATTTTAAGATCTGCTGTTTCAAGATTTGGTCTTATTTTGAGGTCCGGTGATAGAAGACGAAGAGATAAATGGAGAAAACCTTTTTTAAAGCTGTCGCAAGTGCAGCGCGACAATGGCTATTACGGCGGCGGCGGCGGAGGCGACGGCCAAAAATATTACGATCGAGTCGTTATACGCAGACAGGCAAACACAATTACAGAAAGTCACAGGGTCAACTATCGTCCTATTCGAAAAATTCGAAAATTGAAAGCATTTTCTGCTCGATGACGATGAAAACGAGCAGCGAACGGAGCTTTGTGCTCGTGTGATGCTCCGGCATGCCGCCGTAGCGGCACCGTATAGCGACGTTGGTCAGCCGTAACCACTATATTGGTAACGACTAACCGAAGGTCCGTTGATCAAGTGACGCCGCGCAGCCCGCTGCGTTCAATCATGCGTACGCACTTGGCGGTGGTATACGGTAGTAAGCAGTGTTCGCACACGTTCATGATACGTAAACATACACGCTTACATACCAATACACATATTATAAATACAAAAGCACATGATGATCCATCGTTCGGACCGTTCCTTAGAAAAGTAGAAGTAAGCACGACTATCGCAACGGCCTCTGGTATACCGTCGAATGAAAATTCGACGTAGGAACACGGCGCCGCGATGCTGTGCGTAATTAGCTCGAAACGTTTCGTACTTCCTCTTCGACTTTTTTTCGTATGTTTTTTTTCAGTGATAACGACTCAAATTAAACTTGTTTCGAAATTTTTTTCTAGCTTTTGCGCGTCTTCAACGATGGCGGCAGCAGAAGCGGCAGCAGAAGCGGCAGCAGCAAATATGAAGCACCAATAATACGGACAAATCGAGCAGTTCCTTACCGCTGCACATTGCAGACTGGCGCAGAACGAAACATTAAGGGTTAAGGGTCGGCGATGCATTGATCTGGTATACGTTGTATGTGCTTGCACGTATGTGTGTGCTTGTTCGTAGTGGCACGATAATGCTATTCAACGTCATTTAACGCTGTATAGGCGAATAGCCCCGCTGGCGGCATTGGACGGGTACGACACGCGATCAGTGCCTCTACGGGACACCATCATAACTACCAACAACAATCACATTAATACCCTGCTGGATATCCTGCAGGATGTGGGAGCGGCAAGCGACTCCATGGACGTCTGGATTGCCGACGACAAACACTCAAGGTTCTACAGCGACTGCTGAAGCTGGAGGCGCCACCGATGCCGCTACCGTGTGTTAGCGACGATGCGTCGATGCCACCAAAGGGCTATGTTCGATTTTTCTACGGCGAAATTCTATAGTTACGTAAAAAGTACCCTGCTAAACGCCCTTGTAGTAGAGATTCGCTGTTGCGCCCAGCGATGGCCGCGGCAGCAGGGGCGACAGGATCGATAGTTATCGTTGCAGTCGATGACAGCCCTTAGCAGTACTAAGTAAAAAGTGTCTGTTTAAAGTAAGGAAAACAAAAGTGATGGAAGAGATGACATGGACAGATAGAGTAGAATATCATGTACTGCTGATATTAGCAGAGTTAGCTAATTTGGTATTTACTATTACTGTATTAGAACTACTGTGTAAATAGGGGTGCAATAGGAGAATGCTATGGCTTGGAGGTGAAATCACGAAGGGAAAAGAAAGGCAATCTTCGTCTGGTTCGTGTGAACATTTGTGGCCAATTAGACGGCACACCGGCCTTGTTACGCTGGGGTTCGGCGTTCATTAAAATGAAAACTAAACTGAGATACGTAGTCATGGGGTATCATCATTGGGATGGTCAGTCGTTATACATGGTCGTTGGGTCGATGAACGCATGTGCTGTGATTGACTAAGTCTTGTCCCATTTATGAATTGCATGATATTTATATTAGGAGACGATCTGCGATAACATGATAAATTTGAAACAGGTGAAATTACTTCGACATTATCATGACTCTAGGCTATAACGTTCGATGCAGGCTGAGGTATCGCAGAGCCAGGTGTTAGCGTTAAGAGCAAAAGTAAAAAAAATAGTACAGAGAAGGATCTGTTTGTGGTAATTGTTTGTGTCAAGTAGAGCAGGAGACGGGTCGACGTACAATTCTTTGTCTGCTTTTCCATAACCCCATAGATGTACGCAATAGTCTCAATTTAACTCTAAGGTGACAAATTCGTGTGCAATAAATCATAAATTATCTATTACCGTAGACGACAACAAATGAACCTTTGTCATGTACGATCGATCTGAACGTCTTAAGTGGTATAGCGATGTCAACTTATAGATAGTAAAAAGTTGTCATTTAAGGGTGTGTTACATAGGTTAGGACCCTGTCTTCTTTCAATATTTCATTCAGCACGAACTTTCATCGTTCGAATATGACATAGCTGTTTTACCGTCTGTTTGTATAAGGAAGCGATAGCCGCATCCAAATACCCATTCGTCGGACCAGATATGAGAGGTTGTACCATTACGTTCGCTCGAAGCGCCACATTTAAAACCTTCATTACCCCTCCATCCACTCCCTAATACCGCCTCGTTTGCAGGCCATTATTGCCTATTAGAAGAACTACTACAAAGATCATTAGTGTTACAGGCGATTGCCTTCTAGTTTAGACGGATTATATTCTAACACACTGTGGGGGGCGGCACAAGCAATATGATCGTACTGAGAGAGAAGCATTTAATCGTAAAAAATCTATCCCTTAAAATAGCTAGTCATGAATCAACAACGACAAACGATTTGTGTGAATGAATATTTACTTAATTGTATATTTTAAATACGTACATCCGTAAAAAAAAACTTCAATCTAGTTAGGCCGTCTAGTAACACACGACTAGATCGACTCCGTGTCGATTCGTGAAGCTAGTTCAATGATTCATTGATCATTTTGTCACTGGTCACTCCTATATAAATTGCCCTTAAAGAGATCAGATTGTTTACTTTACGCAACAGGTCTACCAGTATATGGTGGCCATGTTCACAAAAAGGGTTATTACAATCAGCTGTCCCCGCAAACGTCCACGGCACTCGGTGTTGTAACGGTGCGAAGGTATGCTAAGGGACATTTATGGAGGCGCAATGAGGAGACAGGCTCGTTACATTAGCTATAAAGCTGATGATCGTCTATTTTCGCAAGGGTAAGTATAGTTTGTCTCTGTAAAAAAAAAAAATAGTTCATGTGAACTTGGTTTTCCCGAGCTATTATTGAAACTGTACGATGTGTCGCTTCGTTATTAAGAAAATCCGAGTTTGCTCCGAACCGAACGATTTTGTTAAGTAAAGTCTACACACAGATAAACATTTTCTACCAGACAAACGCGCGAAAAACAACAAAGTAATAATATAACTTTTTAACATTATAGGTGCTTCATTTAGTCGAGTTATGTTGCAAATGACGAGTCAGACAGAGACAAGAGCATCTCTAAATTGTGTACAATGTCACACTGACGCGCAGAAGGCAACGACAAATATGATCAAACTTGATTAAAAATCGTGGGACACTGGCGCCGGATATGATAGTACCCGATTCGTTTCGTATCGTATCGTATCGTACTAATATTTCCATCCCAAAAGCATGAAATGCTGTTTTTCTATCGTAACCGCAATGTCCAATACTAACACTCGAATTCTACCACAATACAATCGAATACCGTTTCCTGCTATCCTGCCTGTCTAATGGCCTTTCTTTGGGGGAGGGAGGAGGGGCCTTAACGCGACCGGCGTCATCGATTAGACAATCATAGAACGGCAGGCATATGCCAGCCGTTCTAAAAAAAAATCAGCATTCTGCGAACATTCTACAATCCACGTTCTTTTTTAAGCGTAACGACTGGAGATTAGCTGTATTGTGTTTGTGTTCTCCAATATCCCGTAATACAAGTAGTAGTCGTCGTCGTCTTATAGTTCAAGATATCGACTGAATGCTGTTCAGTCCTTATTCGTCAAAACCTCGGCAAAGCCCGTTATTGTCAGCGGATACCCATCACTGTACCATGGCCGTCCGTTCCCAGCACCATAAATAATAACGACAGCGACAGCGGCGACGACGACAAGAACAAAAGTCTGAAACAAACGGTCCTGAACTCGTCGGAGCGACAGGCATGCGTCACCCGGCAAATGGCCCTTTATTTCCCTATCGATGTCTGCCTATCACCTGTATGCCATCCCTTTGCTTTGCGCGCCACCTGTTGCCAAATCGCATGCCACTGCCGACCGCGCACCGGGCAGTCCAAAATTCCGCCGTTCATCAACACAAATATCAGCGCCATCAGAATCATCGTCATCATTACGAATAAATACGCAATTATCTCCAAGCGAATTTCGATGTCGAAAAAGAAACTATCGGAAAATTGAAGCGTCGTCAAAAAAGGCTGGAAGAACTGAACACAACAAGTTGACGCCCGGATTCAGGTTGTACGGCATGCCGGCAGAGAGCTGGACCAGATTGTGACGACTTCTGCTGCTGCTGTTATTGGAAAATTGCATTTCTGACGTCGTTTTGTCTTTATTGATTTTTTCGGCCTCCTTTTTTCTCGTATGTGGCCTTTCGTTTAATAACAGAAGGATCAGCGACGGCCGCGGCTCTCTGGGCGTCTATATATACGATTTTGCTGTAAAAAAAAGAAAAAAAAATAGAACTGCCCACATATAAAGTAATGGGGAGGAGGATTTTTGTTAGCTAATACAAGACGTCTAGCTATGGTCTATGGATTAACGCAGACTAATAATTACCAATCAAAATGAAGACACTTATAATAGCGCACGAATGCAGTCCCATAAGGTCGCCGATTCGGATCTGGTTAGGTGTATGACACCTGATGGGTTCTTGCACTCGGAAATTTGTTAGTGAAGTAAATTAATATACATTTTACTTTATCTCTACTCAGAAGATTTAACAACTCCTTGGTTTAATGAGCTTTGTCTGTGAGTCCGGTGTCCGAGATAGTTGAAAATGGTAGATAGCAGCGGTAATCTTCAGACAGCTTTTTTTCTTTTCACAAACACAAGCATATGGACACATTTACGATCATTTCATACGATTGCCCACATCAGCGTAAATAACGTGTCGCTTTGTGTTGTTTCTATGTCGCCTATTAACTGGACATCAGATCACGTCAAGTCAGTGCGCCAAATCAAAGGCGAAACATTATTTTGTGTTTACTTGTCACTAAACCAGCCAGCCACCAAAGATGGAGTTAACTCAAGACACGACCGCTAGTCAGAAGACATTCGAAAACATTACGATCATCTTTTGGTTTCGTTCGTCTGCCCGGCCGTCACCAACTGATATAGAACGCTGACTAGATAGCAGACGCAGACGCAGACGCACACGCAGCAGCCACACTGACGACGAGAAATGCTCGGAATGTCCGATCCTCACCGCCGACCGAATCATTTAAACCCCGAGGCGGTGCCATGTCATCACCTCGCTGCGACAAACGACCAACCTGCCGTACTCAAAACGATACACGCAACAACAACAATAGCAGCAGTAGACGATGACGCCGCCGCCGACGACAGCACCAGGAAACGCGAGCAATAACTATAATGAGTGCAAGTCTAGCTGGAGAGGTGCATGCTTGTTCAAATGACGCTGCCGTTACGCGGCCAGTGTCGCTTATACTATTGTTCGCACTGCTGCTGTTGATCGAAATCGAAAAATTCTTCGACAAAGGCGACCAAGTTATCGTCGTCGTCGTCGCCGTCGCCGTCGCCGTCGCCGCCATCGTGGTCGACATAATCATCTGATACAAATCATAGTAATAAAAACAACAATAATCACACGCTAGAAGAAGTTGAACTGCTGGTGGACGCTGGCGCAGCTACTGCCGTAATAAAAATTGTTGAAATTGACGCATACGCGTATAATATTTGGAGTGAGTCGCATATAGAGAATATAAATAAGGAAAAAAAGAAGAATAAAAAAGAAATACGGATAGAGGGGGGGCGGAGGGGAGGGGGAGAATTCCCAGCAGAAGGGGATGGGGATAGGATCCCTAGCGAGCCGAACGAAAGCGACCTTTAACGGCCCAACTCGAGCAGGCAGCGCTGACTGGACAAATGGTCGGACAAATAGGCAGGCCGAGATACATATCGGCAGATGAATATTGGGCATTGCCAAACACCGACGCTCTGGGTAGAGCCCTGGGTCGATGCAGTTCAAGCTGGATGTTGCCTGCTCTCCCCGGAGCCCGCAAAACGCTCAGACAACAACAGATTATCCTGGTCGGATTCGGGATCGTGGAACAGAAATTCTGATGAGTTGAAGAAGACAAAACGGTCATGAACGTGAAGTGTAGATATAGGGATTGGTGTGTTTAAAAGATGGAAAGGAAGAGACGAGGTGTTGACGGATATCGCGCGTAGCGAACATGCTATAGGAGGTATAAAAGAGGCTCTGTGTGCAAGCACGGATCTACGTGCAACCTACAGATTGCTCTACGGTAGTCTGCGGCAACCGATGCAAAAGCGAGTTCGATATCTGTGCGGTTTACAGGTCCGCGCCGATGGCGAAATTCGAAGTACCGAAATCGTTGGGGTGCAGAGAAAAGCGTACGCGGGCATGGAAGGGTAACAAAAGATTGAAGGCAGCTATCTAATTGACCGGAAGTAAAATAAGTGCTGACATGTAGAAGCAAACCTATATGAATGACGAATGATATCAGAACCAGGCGATGAAGCGTCGTTTGCCGTCTAACTGGTTGGTAGGCGAAGACACGGTATCAACAGAAGTGTACGTCTGTCAGAGAATAGCATTCAGCGGAGTACGCATATTGTAGTTAGTTCATGCTAACGATGCTTCAAATTACGCTGCCGTTAAGACGTTGTACTAAGTTTGTTTACGATTGGTGTTGTTTATGGACTTAAATTAGGCTGAAGTTGACCTTCCGAAATAAGCGATCCCATATTTCTGTTTGCGCCTCTTCCCCTATTCGCGATTTTATAATCGATAAATGTAGCGACTCTGCGTAGCTTTCAGAAAAAAAACAAAGTGTCATGAGCTATTTCGTCCACCTTCCGACGCTTCTGGTCCTTCGAATGTTTCAATGGTCTATGGGATTCTTTGGCAGATGCAATCAATGATAACGGGGGATAAGGGATCAACGATCCCCTACATATTTTACTGAGAAAAATCCTAGTTGGCTTAAATGTATATTGGATTTTATAAAACTACCGGTTGGCGAGTACATTAAACAGTGCGCCTCATGTTTAGGTGCTTGTCGATTGGTCTCTTAAAATAATTGGTCGTTACCATAATGTATCATTTCGATGAACGGTTGGTTACGACCCATTGTTTTCGAGGAGCGACAAAAGTTCACCTATTCCACGCATCCGATAATCGAGCGCAAACGTCCCTACAAATAATAATAATAATAGTAATCATAATTCTCATTCCTAATAGCTATGAAACTAATAATCATACTCAAGTAACGATTCAGCCGTGATGACAATGTCCAGTAATAAATGAGGAGTATAAAAAAGTCCTGAAAAGGATAGTCAAATAGGAACGCGCTTCGATCGGCGCGCTTCGATTCGATCCACCGTCGTCTCGGCACCCCTGGCATCCCTGGCTGCGATTCCGTGGCTCTCCTCGAAAAAAGAAAAGACTTCATCGTCTCAAATCGAATCGTTTATAGATAGCGGCAAATAACATAACAATAACAGAAGCAGACGACGACGACGACGACGACGACAATTACAACAACAATAACAACAGCGAGAACGCAGTCCATGGGCTCCTGTCGGGGTCATTTTGGCACTGACAAACGCGCTGACAACTGCCAAGAAGTGGAAAGGGTAGCAAGCGCTAAACGACGTGATAATGGGTAGAATTAGGCAGAGTGGGTTATCGGTGAACGTGAAAAAAATCGTAGCCCAATTGAGCACTGGCGGTCGCCGCTATAGCGGCGAAATGAATCGCCCAAATGTTTAACTTATTTCTTGTTGGTATCATAACCGAATACGACTATTAAATCGAACGAGACTCTGGAACGGCGGACGAAATACAATACAAAACGGCAAAAGCAAGTCGACGAAGCTGATTGCGAGTATGGCTGAAGCGCAATTGACAAGCCTGATCCGTTTCTGCCCTATCGATGCCGTTGTCTCGCTGCTAAATGTCAGTGGTAAAGAAACGACGGGCGAACCAAAAACAATGACGGATGAGACGAATGGAAACTGTCCGATAGACAATGAGCAGAAGCACAGGTGACGACAGCCATACGATGGTTGGCACCCGAAACGTGTCGGCCGGAAAGCATTTCATTGGCGTGGGGAGGGTGTCAAACGGAAGTTGACGGTGCACTGATCGACACTGTATGTATATATATGGAGTAGCAAAAAAGTATCGACGCTTTTTCTAGATAGATGACTTTGAGGTGTCATATTTGAGATAACATTAATCAAATCGGCGTTGAAATGTTCTTACAGCTCAGGCTTGGCATCACTGATGTTCGAATGCGCTTATTAGGGCTTAAGATAGAGCGCCTCGAATAAGAGTAAAATTCACTTTGCTCGTTAATTATCAAACCCGTAAAGAAAATCCTGCTCGAGAAAAGATTCGTTGTCTAAGAAAAAGTTTCCATTTTAATGTGTTTTCGTTGAAGTTTCATTGAATCACGTCATCAACCTGTTACACAAAATGATAACAATACCATTGCAAAAGTTGAGTAAGACCAACACGTGCGTAACCATGACATCATCAAGATACTAACTATCCATTACCGAACAATTTAGAAGCATCTGAAAAGAGCTGGTTACAAAAACGCGCAAAAAAAAAAAGTTTGATGTTTGGGTGCCACACGAACTGACGCAACGAAAAGTTACTCAATCGTACTTCCGTTTTAAAAGTTCTTTAATAACCCAGTGAAGTCGAACCATTTATAAAGTGGTTGATGACAAAAAAGAGTGCACAAAGAAAAATGATAGACAAAGTGAGAAAAAGCTCTGCAATCTGGGGCAAAGCCCAGGTTGACGCCAATCAAGATGGTGCTATGTGTAATGGGATCGGAAAGGAATCGTGCATTCTGAGCTGCTGCTGCTGCTGCCACCTCCCGAAACGATTGGCTCGGATTTTCAGTGTCCATAACTAACAAGCTTGAAACAAGCCACTGAAAAACATCGACCGGACCTAGACCCTAAATGGGACGTCTGGCAGTGCCCGACAACCTATATCCTTAATTGCACAGAGAAAATCGAGAGAACTTGGCCTGTAAATTTTCATACATCTAATGGTATAGCTCGGATATTGCGCGATCAAGGTATCATCTGTAGAACTCCCTTAATTAGTGTTAATTTTGTCTCAATACAAAAACCACTTGTCACAATTTTTCGCCGCTGCAATCATGGGGTTGTGGTGTTATCAGAAAAATAGGGGGTCGGTATTAGAAAAACAAGGGCCATCGGTAGTACACACTCGATTTAGTTCTATTAATTTAAAGTATTGTTTTAACTTTGATTTGAAGGACCTCAATATTTCTTCGATATAAAAAAATATCGAACTGTTGTTCTGTCAGCATGATGTGTCTAATAATTCGAACCCCTCTGAAGAAGGAAAAGGCTACTACGAGAACAGGACGATAGCATTCATTTTGTCCAATGCATAAATATATCATTGCTAGGGGCTGGAGGCACTCTATGATTTGAGATCTGGCACGACGATCTGGAACACTTGTAGCAGGTATCACTTCTTTAACCGGGCTAATTTTGCTGTTTATGGATGGACACCCATGTTATTATGTGCGTTTGCAAGTGATGATGAAAAATACGGAGAAATCTTGAAAGAAGCAAAATGAATAAGTTTCTGGCCTAATGTATTATCTGTAAAAATCTTTATAAACATTCTGTTACTTTGATGTATAGCAATTTGCAGCCACTATGATTTGATATCTTTATTAGCGCTAAGTGGCAGATAAAGCTATCTGCACATCTTCGGGAAACTCCAGCGTGCTTAGAGAAAATAAATATCTTTTAAAGCCATAAGGCAGTTTAGCCTTTATTTTATATATAGATTTCATATAATCTTTGCATAATCATGCAGTCTTACATTTGTGGGAGTTGCTAAAACTTCACGAATCCATTTCGTGAGGTTTTTCGTGATTATTCTGTACTTTTCCCATTAATTATTGGAAACTTATTGTTTCGTTTCGTCACAAACGTTTACAATTGCCTTATTTACTCCATAGCCAGCAAATATAGAAAAAAAAAAGCACTTAAACGATCATGAACTTGTGTAGCTTACTGGCCGATCAGCCCTCTATTTTTCTAGCGAACCGAACGAAAAGGTAGTGAAATCGTGTGGGGATTTTCAGCCTTCCAGTTAGGCAACGGCCGAAATTCTTATTGGCAAAATATAATAATTTAGCTCTCTGTTAAGGGCCTTTCAACTGGCCTTATTGGAGCTCAGATTTCGTATTTTGTTCCATCCAGAAAGCGGAAATCACCCCAAAGACGGACGGAATAATCTGACAGAGAATCACAAAATGTACAAACAAATAAATGCAAACAACTGTTTACAATTAGCATTATGCAATCGTTGTTGATTATACACTCTTATCATTAGATTTTTTGATGGGCACCTGATCTTAACCGCCGTCTTCTTCTTTTTCTGCTACAGCAGCTGCTACTTCTGTTGATGCTGCCGGCCATCCGCTCATTTAGTTACCCTTCGTCATTTTTCTTTTTTTTTTTTGACGGGCTTGTGTTTCGATACCATAATATATCTCACCATCGCCGCCACAAACGAGAGGTTCTGGCGTCGTACGCTATTCGCTGGCATTTGTGGTCCGTATCGTTTTTCGTCGCTGTCCAGCTCCCTGATCCTCGGTATGGCGGCTCGACTCCTTGACGTTCGTACGAATGGAGCAACTTTACATGGTAGTAGGGTATTATAGCTCTGTCTACAATTTGTGTTCGCGGGCCGTGCGTTGCGTTGCGTTACGTTGTCAGCCCGGTCACGAATTTTCACTATGAACGTTTCAGTGCGCGGCAACATAGTTGCCGACAGCGGCTGCGGCGTCGTCACTGGCGGCGGCAGTTTGATTGTTTGAAAAATTGTTGATTCGAGAACCGCGAGATTCGAAAACAACGGCGGCGGTTACTGACGCATTGATTGGCGCGCTGCCTTTTGATTTCGCCTAAATAGAACCAGACAAGGTTCCTATGCGCTGCTATGCAGTTTCATTGTTGCTATACAGCATCTATACAAATAGGCGAAAGATACAGACAAGAAAGATAAACGGAATCAAAATGGAGAAATATAATCGCCCTCTATTGGACAGCTTATCTGTAGCTGAGACTCCAGATCAATGCGATATGTGACGGGTTCCATCGACTTGAGAATCGTCGTCCTTCCTTCTTGCACGCGTCTTTTTGTTTTCGACTTTTGCGTCGCACCCTCTCTTTCCGTGCGAGAGAGCGAAAGAAGCGCACGTCCCCGGGAAAAATCGAGGGAGAGAGAGAGAGAGAGAGAGAGAGAGAGAGAGAGAAGGAAAGAACCAAATCCTCGAAGCGTTCTTCGCCGTCGCAATTCCGCTGTCCATTACGGCCGTTTACAGCCGCTCCTCCAATTCATCGACAGACATGATCCTCGAGCGCGGCGTTATAAAATACTTAACGTGTCGAATTTTTCTTTTTCCACTTCGTGTGGTCCGCTGGTCTCTGACTTAGTTGTCATTGCCGATTTGATTCATTTATGGAAGATTGATCTCTGCTCTCTTGTTAGTGAAGGTACTGACATTGTTAGGTACGTCGCTACTAAGGCAGTGATGAAGTTGCAGACCTCTGAAGTTGTTTGGATATTGCTTGGATACATAAAAACAGCTTGTGTGAGTCTAAAGTAGGCGAAGAGCTTGTAGATGTCGAGGGTCAAGAATTCATTAGAGTAATTGACGACATAATTGAATCATAAAATGGCTAATTGAAGGGGATCGGGAGGAATTTTCAAGCTTTTCAATAACTAAGCAATCGAACCCCTAGCTAGACTATTCGAAATGGGTGATTGAGGCTAACTAGACTTGATTTTTTTAGGTAGAAAACGAGTTCTCTACCCTTATTTTCCTTTACATTAAGCGTCCTCCAAGTTGGGCGATGTTAATAAAATTCGGTAACTCTTCTTTGCGTGCATTGTCCATATCTGCAAAAAAAAATATCTAAGTGACAAAGGTGTTTGAAGTGAAAAGTTAAAAATCAAAATTGAGCTTTTCCACTCAGTCTATTCCGATCTGCTCTATCTTCTCCCTGACTTAATTAAGCAGGTCTTCAAACTGCTTTTTAGCACTGTCAGCGATGTACTACCCCTAAAAGCTTGTCGATGATTCACCCTATATATGGGTATCTACCAACAATCAGCCTCATTCCTTACCCTGTAGATGTAGATAGCAGCAATCTACACTGAATCTAAAATATGCACAACCCTATACATCATTCGCCTACCCCACCACTGTCGCAGCCACGGCACAGTTAGGGTAAGCTTTGCTTATTCGCGTATTTTTGCATCTTTATTCGTTGAATCATTACCTTTCATTAGATTTTTGTTTTTACTCCCAAATTATAATATGCTGCTGTATAATTTTCTGTTTATTCTTCCTTGCATCGTTGACTCTCATCGGCCTCTCAGATCCGCTAGTCGCTGGTACGAGAAAACTTCTACAGGGGGCAGAAGGTTCAGTCCATTGCGAGTTGGTGGAGTGGTCCGTCGGTCAATTTCTAATATCTTCGTTTCGCATCTTCGTTCTACTTTTGCTCATTTGTTTTCTTCTGCTTCGAATGTGCATCCGAATGCCGATTTCGTGTACACACGCACCCATATATATGTACGTACACAGAGACACGCGTGATTTCGCCGGTCATCTGTGATACCGTGGGTATCATTGGCAGCTGCAGTAATTGTGCCGTTGGCAGCGGCTACGGCAAATTTCGTGGCGCAACTTTTTGGTTCGTCATTGAGACGCGAACGTTTCGCGCAATTATGACAACTGTCTAGCGGTGGCCAGAACAAGCAAACGCGTTCACAAGTTCAAGGAAACCGCGATCCTCTACGAAGAGATACTTGCTGCAGATGCTATACAGATGCCTGCCGGTTACCGTCAACCGGACACACTGCTCGGACGCCAGCTCCGTGCGCGTCGTAGCTGCTACCAAGCGATATCTGACAAACAGACGTCTCGAATTCGGAGTTTGTTACATTTCAAGTGTTGTTCTTGCTCTATGAAACGCCTATAGCAGACGAGCATAGCAGAAGGGGCATAAGAAAAATTTCTTATTGGCAGCACCGGATGGGAAAAGCTTAAGTAGGAGAAGCAGCGTTTGTTACGGGCAGTATAACAAAACCATTGGCCAATACTGAAGGCTCCAAGTTAGCGTGGCAAGCTTTAGTGAACGGACCTATAGCGTGGTGAACCTTTCACTACATGCCTAAACGTTCCCTGAAAATATTGAAAACGCTAAAAAATACTTTTTTTTTTCATACTCCAAGTTGAAATAGTTCAGTGTGTAGAGCGCTAGCGAAGGGAGTCTCACATTATTTACGCACATGGGCTCCTCAAAGTTACGCGAAAAAAGATTTCAAGCCCTGTTGATAACGCGACCTCGATGCACAAAAAAGAGGCCGCTTGCAAGTTTTACCCGTTGCAGCTTTGTGAGGTTCGCTTACGGAGCTTATGTCGTTGGGTCCGTTTACGCGTCGATATTAACATACGAACAACTAGAGATTACGTTTTATAAACTTTTGTATAGCACTGCCTGTGTAAGCGTGGTAGTTAAGACACAGGTATACCTCTCTTCTGGAAAACATCCGTCCGGAAACGAATATCTAATCAAAATAAGTTCATCTTTAAAGCACTCCCCGTTAACCATCTACTTTACCAAAAACGAAGAGATATTTAAGATAGGGCCAAGTAAGGATGGATACATCAATAGCACGTAGGCAAAGGTTTAAATTACAAAGTTGTGTCGGGTCGTCCGACGCTAACTTTCAGAAGTTCGGAGTCGCAGTTCAATACAAACGTGAGACACGAAGACCTGTCTCAACTTATCTGTCCTATTGAACATCAGTGCAACAATAGAACGTCAGTCACTGTCTACAATCATCTCCCTTGCCTAATATCATTATAATTAAAAGAATAATTAACCAGATGAAACCTTTAACTTTGAGCGAGCGTATACATGGTGTATGTAATAAATATACATAGCCGTCGTGCTATTGGCCGTTCTTCTAGATACGCGGAACGGCGAGACAAGTCAAAGCTGACGATAATTAGTCGCCAATTTTCGACAGCATTCCAGAGACAAAGTTCCACGATTTCGACGAAGCGTCAGTTATTGAAGTAGACGCCGTGCTATCCATCGACGCGCCTATTAATGTACTTTTAAGATTTGATTTTTGAACGCTGTAGCGGACGCTCCACACGGTGCAAGTTGCGTCGCGATACCATGGCCGTGTACATCCCGTGCCAGGATCTTTCTATCATCGTCGTCGGGAACAGCTGCCGCCGGCCGGCTGCCGTTGCCGCTGTCGTGGCTGACTGAAAATCAAGTAACGAAATAACGAAAAATAAAAACTCAAATCTTCAGCGGCGGCGGTGGCGGCGGTGGCGGTGGCGGTGGCGGTGGCGGCGACCGCAGAACAAGAAAACGAAACAACAAAAACGAAAATCAGCCGTTTCTCATCGTAGCCGCGGCCCTCATCAGCTTCATTTTCGTCTTGCTTGGGGCCACTACTACAACTACCGCAGTAAACTGTTGCTTCCGCGTGAAAATTCATCTTATCACCCTTAGGCGGCAAATAGCAGCGATGAAGACGACCGGGCGAACATCATCCAGCGCTCGTATGGATCGTTGGATCTACGCTGTGTACCAAATGGCATACGTGAACTATCAACAGGGACGACGTCGAAAACTTCCCTCGCTCCTCAACGAGCATTTTTCGTTGTCACGTTATTTTCGTTCTTCCCCTTTTTCTCGTTCATTCAATGTTCGCTGACGATATTCACTGCTGGATACGGACGCTGGCGCTGTTATAGAAATTCAAAAAATTGTGTACATCTTTAAATTGACCGGTGCGTTCCGGTTTTTGTCTATGTTACGCATTGGAAAAACGAGGTGCTGCAGCCCCGCTACTTGGCCTGTTGGGATTGAATGGCTGGAAGCCGGATTGCTCCCCGTGAAAATAATGTGTTTGTTTACATCGTTTAGGGTTACATAAGATAAGTTAGGCTTGAGACCCGACGTAGATATGTTTCATTGCAAGTTTTCTTCATGAAGCGCTACGAAACAACGGTAGCTTTCGCGGCAACTTCATTAGAGACACATAGGATAATTAAGTAAGTGGCTGAAAGTTAAAGGTAGGATCAATGTATACGTCCAGCTCCTTGCCACGACAAAACCTTACAGAACATACAGTTAAATCTATCTATATATATATATATATATATAGACTTCGTTGCAAAGATACAAATTTGAATGGTATGCATGTGTATTTAGATGATACGCCTATCGGTTTGCTATATCCATTCCCGATTTTTTGACCTAAGCCTCTCGTCACTTCGCTCTCTCTCACGTCACTGGGTGGCTTCAGCGATGATCTCTCTTTTGTGTATAAAATTTCGTTCTCTGGCAGTAGCGTAAGCACTGTAATTTCATAATCAAATTGTCTTCCTTAATCTCTCATCGGAGCTTTTAACTGGCAAAGTTAGACCAGTCTCAGCCAGCTCTGAATGGCTCGTAATCGAGTGATTATTCAATATTTTTTTTGTTCAGTGCTTCGTTTGTCGTGTCTGGATAACAGATAGCATTAGGCAGATACGCTGTTGCATCCAGCTTCGCTGGATGTATGCACATGCTCGTATATTTCGAAATTTGGTATGCTTTTCCGCCATGTACATTTTTTTCTAACTATTATAATTAATTAAATAGCTAAGTATCTAACAGAAAACGCGGAAAAGTACGATCACGAACGCTTAGCGGCCAGGAAGAGCTGGAAGATGGACCAGACGAGACGATGCGCGAAAAGAACAACAAAAACCCAGGGCGAAAAAAAAACGAACATTTATAAACAACAGGCTAAAAGGCTGAGGCCTGTTTTGGATGTGGACATGTTTGGGTCAATAGCCCTAACTAGTGCGGATATCAGTATCCGCAGCCAAAGTACTAGTCGCGACGGAAACCAGTGGATTAGGTATTGTCGATGATCGCCCAAGGTTGGCAGGCCGTATAGACAACAGCAGCCACAAGGACCCATGGCAGAGCACAGGACTATTGGTTTGACATGAAAACCGCTTATTATATGGGGTGTTTGATATGCGTCATGCACGAATGCTGCCATGATCAGCAAGTACGACTCGTTTTGAAGCCTTACCGTGAGCACGATCAGTATCATCATTATTATCAATATGTGTGTACACAGATATGACCTGGCGTTTTTTTGCGCTGTTTACCCATGTGTATGCAATGTTTTGAAGCTATTAACATAAACACTATGACGGCAACTATCATCTGTATGCGTATAATTTTGTGATCATTTTCTTTTTTTCCATCTATAAATAAACATATAATAAGCTTTACTACATTTTGCACTTATGATGCATATACATATGCACATAGATTCAGCCGATGGCAAAGTTTTATTTGGATTTCTATACGAATGATAATTCTGTATTCATAAGTAGAGATATATGAGTATGCCCCGAAATTTCTGTCCCCATTCTTTTTTCCCTTCATTGTGTTACAGGCCTGTCGTAAGTGGGTTGTATCATAGGACTTTAGCAGGACGTATCTAGTAATTGCATGACTGTTTGCTATTCCATTCAAATCTACAAGACCGCGTAAAAGATAGAAAGAAAAATACGCTGCTGTAAGAACCGGCTTTCAAAAACGATCACTTGTAACTTGTTGGTACAAGTTTTGTAAGTTTAATACACGTGTCGAGTACACTTACCGTCTAATCATATCGGGGAGGCATGAACGAGGTAGCTGCTACCAAAAACACTACGATCGAGTAATGGAGGAACGTTCGGTAATTTAACAAGTTAGCGTTTTTACTTTATCTCTCCTGTTAAATTTGATTGTGGTCACTACATTAACTAGTGTCTTTTCATATGTATGTTCGCTCGTATTCGCTCGAACTTTCGGGTGTAGCCAAAGGCTGACGTTGCGCCCGTAACTTCTGAAATATTGAAAAAATCAAAATAATATTAATTTCGCTTAGTTGATTTGGCAAACGCTGTCTCATTAAGTTACGTAGACGGGCGAATGTATATTTGCTTTGTTATTACTGGTATAGTGTAACTTAATTCTGATCTTCTAATAAATCTAAGCGATTTATACAATAATAGCAATAATATATGGATTGTTTCGGACTCGTTTGTTACTGTTACTCTTATAAGCACTTCTGTTTCGAGGAGTTCGTTTGAATCCGCGCCCCGTTTGGGTAGAAAAGTTGTGAAGTTTGCAACCCACTGACCAATAATGGCCCGTCGGTGACTTTAACAGATCTGGGCTCGAGTTAGCTGGCCGAACGTGACCAATAACAATAGTGATTTTACGAGGAGCATCAATATCGCTATCATCGCCATCAAGGCTATTAGAAAAGCGCCCCCTTGTCCTTGGCTATACATATATATATACAAACAATATTTATTACGATTATATCTTAGCGACTTGTAAACGCCACGAGTTTCTGTGCGGGTTCAGCTACTGCGTCCGTCTTTGTGAGATGAACTTTCCTGTTTGTTTACTCGTATTCGAAGAGATACGTACACGCGGACGTCAACGTCGACGTGCGGTTCGTGAATAGGTGTGGTCGTCGCAACAGCAGCAACTCTACTCAAGTAACAACGAGCAATATATTGCATCGTGTCGTTATGCCAATTTGACGAAGCGTTTAGGTTCAGTTTCGGCTTTTTGAAATTGGCTAACTTTCACATTTCACATAGATTACAGTTAACGTACTAGTTCCCTCCGTTACCCACTGAATGCTACTGCTGTATGTATTAACCGTTACGGCAACGGCTCTCTCTAGACATCCCTGAACTTATACAGCCACAGCGGTAGCGGCTGGACCGGCGGTGGAATCGTCCCTTTTTTTTTACTAGTGATAAAGGAAATTGTGACATTTTGCCTGTCCGATAGCAACAGCAGTGGACTGAATTTGTAGAAAAAGAAACACACACAGCCACACCAACACACATACACACCCACACACACACACACAAACAAACAAACAAACAAACACACATCCATAGTTAGAAAAACGAGAAGCAAGGGTTTCCGTAACAAATGACATGGGAGAGAGGGAGGAAGGGGGAGGGGGAAAGGGAAATAAATAACGGGGGAGAGCAGACGCTTTGTGATTTGAATCGATAGTTTCTATAGCCAATTTAGCTTCGCATACAACGCGACCCACATACCATGTTGAAGTCTGGCCAATACAGTTCTTGTCTGTATAGTATAGATTGCATTAGACTTTTGCGATCCAAAAATGCCATTAATGCCTATTACATATAGATAGCAGGTTTAGAATTGTTTGTTTAATGGTGGAGGCAGAATGGCGGAGATCAAGCCTGGTTAGCTTGGAAATGCAAATCGCTCGAAGTACTAAAGAGTAAATTGAAGTTTACTTAGAATTGGCGTAACATATTATCTATTAGTTTGTGCGATGCGAGATGGCCGAATGTGTTTCCTGCATGATACGGAGCTTGAGCGGAAAATCGAACTTTATTTATCGATCGCAGCGTGCTTTATGTATGGAATAAAAAAAATGTACTGTCGGAGCAGGAGACTTTTGTGGCTTGTTGCTCTATGCTAACCTTACTTTTTAACGATTTCGATATTTCAGGCTGGAAACAACAAATGGGTTTGTGGTATTGATAGATAGAACGCACTTTTCAAATCAGTGATATATTTTATGAATTATACAACCCTTAAGTACGTTGGTCGATTTTCGACTTTTCCACGATTATACTTCTTCAGTAAATGTATTCTTCATGAATTTCCTGGGTTGAATTTCAATACGCTGTGCTAAAACGCAGCCGCCATGCATTCACTTAATACACCGTCAAACATTTAATTTGGCACCTAACAAAAAGCAAAGTGCCGATAATATCCGCCGCCAGGTATCAACGTCAGACCAATCAGTCATTCCTACGAGGTGCTGATGACCGAAACCGAATCCTGCCCCTCTTCACGGCCTCTATTCGCCGCCTCACGTCAGTAAAATGTTTGAACGGCACCAGCTCTCGGTGCGCGAATTACGACGACATTTCTCTCTATTGTCGTACACCCGCCTCTCGTGTATCGCGATAACATCGACTTCCGACCAGCAATCTCCACAGAAGCGGCGCGCACTTTTCAAATTCAAAATCTCCCGCTGTGCACACGGCGGGACGTCTCCCCGTTAAACGCTCGGGACAAAAACGGTCAAAAAGGTGACATGGATTTGTACGCTGTCTTAAGGCGTTACCAGAAACAAAGCGCAATGAGAGTGAAAAAAAAAACGAAAACTACGGGAAAAACACGCACCATCGTCTTTACAGCGTCGAATACTCCGATCAAAAGCCAGAATAATAGAGAAATCATCGCTGGTAGCGATTTGCAAATCCCCGCAGAGAGACATCCCTCGACGAAACCGCTGCATTTACGATGGTCGGGCCACTGTTATATTAGTACTAATAGAATATATATATAGAAAAACAGTGAAAATGATGTATCCTGTATCACTGGTACTAAAGATGATATAATGTCATTGGCCAATTTAAATTTATTATACTGTACTGAATATACTGCTTATTATACGAACAAGCTATGAATGTTACTACGTCTGTCAAAGAAAACGTGCAATAAATAAAGTCATTGTAATATCATTATGTCCAATGGCGAAACCACAATATCCATGACAAATTACGCTGGACTATGTCTTCTGACGCGGCGGAATATAGTAGTTCAATAGCTGTGATAGTAGCTTGACGAGAGTCGTCCTGTTTATTTAGTGAAAGGTGAGGATTTTCTGTAATGAACCAAGTACAGGAAATATCAGCCGAAAAAAAAAAACTGTCAGAATTACAAATTGTGACGATATTAGCGCCACGAGGCCGAAGTCATGTCATAAGCCAATAGATCAAGATAGCTCGTCCGCACCCGATAGGAAGCGGAACGCGATAAAGGCAGATGTTTCAACACTTCGTTGACTAAGGGAACTATAATCGAAGCACAAAATATGACGGTAATTTATTACCAATTTAGGTGGTATATTTAAATGAACGATTTTATTTAATCCGTTCGAATCATAGGGGACTTCCGTTTGTCCCAGTAAAAAGGAAACGGTAACCGACAATGCTTCCATTCATACTACGATAGTAATAACGCTCTCATTTGCTGACAGGGAAAAAGCAAGTGACGCGCAAGGAAAAAAAGCAAGCGAAAAGAAGTGTGTGCGCTATGTAGTATTGCAATGTTGTGCGAAGATCCCAGTCGACAATCTATTTATTGGAGCGCCCTGTTTTGTGATGTTTATCTTTTGTCCAGAAGTTTCACACTTTGGAAAACGAAAAGAAAGTTTTACTCCATTAGGGCTTTATAGTGTGTTTCCTCTTCCCGTAAGAAGAACTTGGTGTAACGCAACGAAGATTGATGATTGTCTGCCTGTGATTTCTGCCAAGCCATTCCAGGGTGTCGTAATGCGACACGGGATTCAGCGCGCCGACTTCATCGTCTTCGTTAAAAATCACTAGGCGTTGTACTCGTGTCTCCGGTGAGACAGGAATGTTCAAGCATAGCTAAAGGCTAAGCCCTTGTTTGTATACGCACTCGACCCGCCTAGCGCCCACCGTAAACACCGAAGAAATGAATGTCCACACGTAATAAACAACGACACCAACAGAAGCATCTACGACAAGCTGAAACTGAATGTAGAAAGAAGACTCGCGCAACGAAGAGCGCTCTCCGAACCGTGCGCGGCACCGCAGCTCATCCCGTCTTATCAACGTTAATCGACGCTTGCCGTGTTTACCTTATCAGCGTTACTGTTATTCGATGTTGCTGCGGCTGGCGGCCGTTAATTTCATCGGTACTAATATGGGTACTAGTTATCATTGCAGTTATAATCATTGCTTGGATAAATTATAAATATATTTCATAACGCAGCGTCCGGCTCGTGAAGCATTCAGCAAGTCTTAGCCTGCGCGGGCTGATAGAACGAGGAAGACGTAAACGAATATATCGGCAAATATTGGATGACGTCGTCGACGACATTTTGACGTTGAGTTGTCCTCCGCTCACTCAGCAACCGCTGCGCAAACGCCGAGCAGTCGCTTCGGACGATCCGTCGACAGAAAGCGACTGTGAGATAAATTTCACTTTAATCACCGGCAAACAACAAAACAAAATATGCTTTCAAACGTGTCCAAAGATAGGGACACAATTTCGGTGATGCCCGATAGCTGGTCCTGCACACCATCAACAACAGCGACGTCAACAGACAGAGAAACGCCGGCGACCCTCTTGTGAATCTGTGCGCCCTTCGGATTATCTGTCGACTCGCGAACACAACGACGTCAGTCGCTAGTTGTCGTCGGTAGCTGTGACAAAGTCGTTAGAGAACAGCCTTTGATCGCTATACAGATTTGTTTGCGTCTGAAGAATGTGCGAGCTTTAACGAGGCGCTCATATCATGCGTTAGCAATCGGAGGCGATATTGCCCCTTGCCGTGTAGGTTCCGTGCCGTCGCTACGAGGAATTAGAGCGACTGCAACATAGAGAAAACGGGGTGAAAAGGAAAAAGATGCTTAGTGAAAATTGTTACAAGAACGAACTGTGTCTAGCAAATAGCAAGAAACAATAATGATTCGCTGCGGTCGACGTGATTGAAGGGCAAACGTATGGGTCACATGTGTTCCATACGTTCTTCTAATTAGCACGGTTGTGCTGGTCATATATCTTAGCTATCAAGGCGAAATATTGGACCTAAGGATGTATCGAGATGTTGTAACTCTTTCGGTAAGTAGATAGCGGAACTACTGGGGACCGAACGTTCGTCCTTTGTAAGTTGGTCGTTAGTTTCAACCTCTAATATTTAGCGGAACGTCTTGACGTCGTCTACGTGCGGTACCGCAAAGATTTGCGTTCCTATACAATTGCGCTTGCCCTCTGTATTCCGTATTTAACAGTAACAAATACAAAAACAAAAATCATTAAGAAAAGCGATGTACAGTCACGCTGAAGGGTCGTTTATGATCTACTTTTATGCCACAATCGATTTAGTTGTCACAGTCTGTAGATCGAAACCGCGCACGGAACCGCTTGCCATTCTACATAGCTTCAGCCACAACAGCATGGGATGTCCCGAGCGATCTTTATTAGCAAGCTTCTGTATCAGTCGATTTCGTGTCTGTAGCACGAGTTGAACTCAATTCCATAAGATGTTTTAATCAGCTCTGATTTATACGTGCGCTCGCACGGATTTTTCCCCGTACATTACTTGCATAAGTACGTGTCTAACCAGAACGGTGTCCGTGGCGCTCCCTTTCCTTTGTTTGGTGATTAAAATTTGTCGTGGGCCGTATCGTACGGCGTTTTGTTCTGACTGCACATAAATGAAATATTAAAAAGCACATTGGCAAAAGAAACCAGTAGCCACCGCCAGACTGCGACCTTTATCAATTTTTAGCTCTGTTTGATTCTAACTGTACCGCCAATAATGGTTTTGTCCAACAAACAAAGCGAGACAACAATATCAGAAACAAATTAGGGTACGCTGTCGAAGTGTGGGTGAGCGTCCCCATACGAAGGATTTTCTGTGAAATTGCTGTTCTTCCCACCGCTTCCCATAGCCCTAGTGGCGGCTAAACCTTCTAAGGAACAAATGCAGCTCGCTGATTGGTGCCGCTCTCCTTGCCTAGCCTAAAATATCAAGTAGCCATCACTGGGACGTGTGAAGTCCAGCTTCAGCGTCTACCAAACCGAACAACTACACAAAGCCCAAAGTTTGCGAGATCGGCGATCTCACGCTAGCAGGCCGATTCACTTCGTTTGTGTTTCGTGCGCTGTACTTCTCCTGATTTTTCCATTACAGCAACTTCTTACTCTCTTTCTGTATCTAGATATACGTCAAAAGCGCGACGCGACGGACGTCATCGCCATGAGCGGTTCACAGCTCAGCGGGGATCCCTCCGATGGGGCACGCTCCCGAACCGTCTGGAATGTGTCGTGATGATGATGGCTACAACCGTTAAATACTTCTGACGACGACTGCTACTGCCTGCGTGAATATACTGTGAGTGAACCAGTGGAAAGATGTGGCAATTACACATCAGCTTGTCTATGTTCGTCCTTGGCGTAACATTCTGTTTGACGTACGCTCATTCATTGATACGCATTGATGCAGGCCGCAGTAGTCAGCGATTTCCTTAACGGTTGGGACGACTGTCGCAGTTCTCGCGCGTCTGTGAATAGCCCAGCTGTTAACAGGGTGACAATGACTGTGTCAGTGGCCTACGTCGGTCCACGTTGATTTGTCAATCGTTCGACAATGTCATGAAACGCGTGGACCGAACTATGTCGGCCTGGTTAGAATAAAAGGTATGTAGCATAGCAGTAATATAACGAATCTTTTTTGACTGGTGTTATTTTCTACTTGGCCTTTGTTTTTTTCTATGCTCGATTAGTTAGAAAAATCGGGAAGTAAAGCGGCTTCGAATTTTTGTGAGATTGTCTATTTGATTAAAGGCTCCCTTAAGTTCAGCTTGACTAAACTATTTTTATATGTAAACTCGTGTTAAAATTGTCTAGCTAAACAGCTGCCTGTCGACATAGTTTTGTGTGGAAACAGAAAACGTACCCTAAAAAGAAACGTAAGACGATTTATAAAGATCCGAAGCTGGGAACCTACTCTAAGACGTAGAAAGTAACTTGACTTTACCGTTTTTCATATCTTTCATCTTCAGACATCTCTAACAGACGTCCGTATTTATCAAGCTCGCCATTAGACCCCCTCCCCGTTCATACCGACCAAATTCGCTTTTTTAATGCCATTAATCCTGAAGCTTCAAAGACTGCGCAGGCTCCCTTGACCAATCCAAACGGCTTTCATCCGGGCAGACGGACAAAATGTCAGACCACGCTTCGTCCACATCAAACAAGGCCGTCTTTGCCGAAAGAGATGCAGCACGCTATTCGACCTAACCTTCGTCACCGCTCACAATCAGCGAAATGCAACAATCGACTAGCCATTGGGGCTCCTGCCAACAAGGATAGGGCACTTCATGACTAGTAATGCGGCATCGAATGCTGCTGTTTCTCGAATTTGCCCTTCGGAACGTCGAGAGCGATAAAATGTAGAGCCAAATTGTTAATTAATGTAAGGTCACAATTATCACTATTAACATCGCATTAGGACGGTGTACGCCACACAACAACGGGCGTCCATATACTGAACGACATTGCTGCGTCGGCCAGAAGTAGCAGCTAATGACAAAATGAACGTGTAGGTGCGATGCCGTTCGGTTCGCCGAACTAGTTCCGGGGCCTCCTGTCGTTTTATCGAGTACGCAGCACTTACTATGTATAGTAAACTTCGCACTTGAAGTATATATCTCACTTGTCAAACGAAGTCGATCGAGCGGTAACGCGCACCGCGCACCGCGCTCTCAGGGAGTGTTTCCGTATCCTTGAATGTACGTACGTATTTCTTTGAGTTATATCGTCTTCGGATGCACTATTGCTGGAAGTCGTACGGGGCCAATTGACGGATTGGAAATCATGCTTTCGGTTGACGGTCTTTTCCACTAATTCTCTTAATGTTCCCTAATGAGAATTCATGTACGCCTGTTATAATAATATGTTTCCTACAAATTTCTAGTAATATAACATTTCCATTATATATAGGGAAGGAAATGTCTGGCTTTGTTTTGTATTCAATTTGCTTTAGTCGTTTTTGCTGACAGTTGAGGAAGGTCATAGGTATCTGCTGCGAACTATTAGAACGCGTAGCGAAAGTTAACTGTGCGACACACTTACAACAGGGGACAATTTCCCTATAGTCTAGTTATAAAAATATATGTGTGAAAAAAAGTTATCCACATAATTACAAAGTCCTTGCTGTCTTAAAAGTACACTAGAGCTATGGTATTATGGCATAATACTATACGGATATAGAAATGCTCTTTTTACCGGTACAGTTAAATCCAATGCAGCCTATATTAAACGTTGGCCAGGAGATACTTTCTCAGCAGAAACACGCATTCGGAGACACTCTGTTTCAACAACGGGCACGAGCAGTGCGTGCAAGCAGCCAAGTCGCAACTTAATTTTAGATTTGCTAAAATTAAGTTGCGCCATTGTAGTACTAGACAGATAAAAGGTTGTGTACGAAGTTTTTGTCAAGTTTATACATTGTTCTGCATGTTGGTCGAGGTAATTGGGGCTTTGGTAATGAGTAAAATGATTAACGCGACACCTCATCATCTCAATTTCGAGAGCTAATTACTTAGTGCAGACGACGGCCACCACGACAACGATAGGCCATCATGTCAACATCGTTCGAAAGACAGCCAGGACAGAGAAAAATATAGTTCTTCAACTGGATCAATTGTACAATTTGCGTCTCATCATTGCTATTTGCTTTGAATGCATGTCAAAAATCGCTGGGGCATTTTTCCGAAGAAGGCGTTTGTTCCGTACTTTAAGTCGTCGGACAAGCCGGCAAGTATTTTCTGTTTTTCAGCTGATGGGAGCGTCCTCAAACGACTGAAGGCGGTACGATTGTGTGTGCCAATAAAAGCAGCTGAGCAGGTCTGTCGACAGCATCGTTCAGAGCTGTATCAAGTCCTATGTGTAATTACCTAGTATTATGCAAAGCTCAGAGACAGTATTAGTGGACGGATTTTAGGTTTTGGTTCATCTGGACTTGCCTATTTAGGACAAGTTTTATCTCCGTGTGTTCCTTATCGAGCGAACGTTTTTTATTAAGTTGCTTTCTGCCAAGTTAAGTTCAGTGTGGTGCTTTACACGATAACAATAAAAAGTGCAGTTTTAATTTTGCCCTTTAACCTAACATAAAGCGTTGTATTGAAGCCTTGTCACAGAAACATTTTTTATGATTACTACTACTTCCCTCAAAGATAATAGTCCTTCTGAGGACATGATTCGCGTTATCCATTAGTCTCAATGTAGTTACATTGCACGCGATCAGTAGACATCGCTGTCGTTGTCATCGTGACGTGTCGTTGTCAGTACAAGATCACAGAAATAGGACAGTTCTTACGGTAGTGTGAGAAAGCCATAGAACCTTCATGTGGTCGGAAAAGGTTGATAAAAAAAAATATTATCGATCGTGATGCGCTCAGTGTGTCCCTACTACGATCTTATGACAAAATAGTTTACAGAACCAGATTATCTAAAGAACCATGAGCTCCCAGCCTCCTCCTAAAGTCGGATTAGCTCCAATTTCTCTGGTCTCGCAAAGGGCGATGCTCTAGCTATGTTGTACCGGTTCCCGCCGAAGCTGTTGGCTCTCATGAAGCTCAAGAGTTCGTGACACACAGGCTGGCATCTAACCGATGGCTACTGAAGCCGGATCATATGTGAATCTGTTTAAAATCGTTTGACATGGCACGGTGTTTATCGCCATCGAAAGAGGAAATAGGACTAGTGCATCACGGTCATCCTAATGCAGCTCAAGCGTAGAGGACTTTTTCTCTGCACAAATTTGTAGCACTTACTTTCTGTCGATATTGATTCTAATCTTGCGGTAGCACAAGCAAAGTTTCAAGGTTGTTCTTTGGTACCCAGTCTTAAGCAGTCTTCTGAGTTGATCGTGGGTAATAAAGGGCGGGGCAATTTGACAGGCTGTAGAATGTGATTAGGGTGACTTCTTATAGAAGTTAAGCTTCATAACTTGGTTACGCTAAAGATATCGATGGTATTTAATGGAGCAGTAATCAAACGCTATCTGTTATAGCGCGGAAGTTTGCTGATACCATGAATTTGTGTCACAACGAGCTTCTACTGCTACGAACTTCAGCCTGATGTAATTTGTCAATATTTCATCGAATTGAGGCCTTCGAGTGAACTAAAATGTCTATAAAATCTAGTTTTATAGCGTGAAGATCACGGCTAACTATTTGTCATGTCCAACAGATGACCAAATCGATTTTATGTAAAAATCATTCGTTCCTAACTATGTTTTTAACATATGACACTCTTTAAAAGCGTTCCGGTTAGGCGTTCATCGAAAGTGTGTCATTGCTCAAAAATGACGGCGCAAATAATTATCATCGTCGGGTCCCTTTCGTTCACCGTTTACATTCGAATGCTCGCTCCCCAACTGGTGGTACCTTATCCTGCCATCAGCACAAAATGAAAATGACCACTTTAACGAGATTACGGTCACGTTGAGCCTAAAACAATGTATCCATTGAATACGCCTACGGTACTGCAGGCGTGCTAACTATTTCAAGACTGACATTGATGGGACCAGAGTAGCTGAACCGTTCCCTGTACCATATTAAGAATACACTGCGAACTACGAGTCGAGCCATAAAAATGTCTAATGTATCGGGAGGACTCGCGCGAGAACGCTCAGCCGTAGTTGAATCACCGACAGTTTTAACATCTGTTCGCTTCTGATGGCATCTTGCCTACTTCGTCGTGTGTGCCGATTCAACAGAGAACAACTCCTCCGGAACGTTTCTCTCGTACATTCGACGACGAAATTTCCCGTTAGCGAGCATCAACGAGAGAGAGAGAGAGAGAGAGAGAGAGAGAGAGAGAGAGAGAGG
>NW_019213851.1:286519-448488 GCF_002532875.2 Varroa jacobsoni | reverse complement strand
TAAACGAATAAACTGACACGACTTCTCAGTTTTATAACCTAGGCGACGACGTGATTATTCCTTATATTAGATATGTGCCTAGTATTACCGTTAGGCATCCTTTAGGGATTGTCTGTGTACCCGCACTCATTCAGCCAGTGTTGGACTTTGAAGATATAGGAGCTTTTCGTGTTCATATGTATAATTAAATATATATATGTATATATAGATGTTAGCTTTTCTAAGGTCATTTTAGGAGGACTCTAAGGAGCACTTTTCCAGGACATACTGGTGTACTTTAATGCAAGATATTCCAATAACAGGCGGTTCCCATATTCTTCAATTTGCTCTAGGATCCACAGCTTTCATGTCAGACGGCAGCCTACTAATATATCTAGGTTTCACTGAAAATAAGAACATGCCTCCTACGCGTATCGTGCATGTTTCCTGCAAAGATCTGCAAATATTTTTTGTTTTCCATTTGCCAAACCGACACGTTACCGTTTGAAGAATTTTTATAATATATATCTTCGAGGCAGTCGTTTTTTTGACATCGATACCCTTTCCGATGCACATCGTTGCACTTACATGCATGTTACATGTCTATGTAACATTTATGCAGTATGTAGTCCTTGTTGCCTTAATTATTGCCATTACTTACTTACTTACTTGCAATATTCTCTGCATTTTACCATATACTTTCTCTTAAGTTATTTGTAGAGTGATAGCCATCTAATAAATGGAACTCCTTTTGGAACAACTTGCACGCCATAATATATAGGGTACAAGAAGTGGTAACAGAGTCTCTTTATTAATGCCCTCAAAAAAGTAATCCTGTAGGTATGCATTTTGTGGAAATAGTTCTTGCATGAAGTTTTTTTGATATGTATAATTCTTTTCTCAACGTTGCCGTTTGTACAAACAGTTAAAACAGCGTAATTTGAGGTGTAGTCTATATCTTTAGAGAGATTTTTACGATTCGAATTTGAATTCTCTGGTAAGATAGTGTCCCCACCAATCAGTGGGCAATAGAGAATGAATCTGTAAAAATGGAAGTGTAACTTAAAATCAACTATTTTCGAAGGTCTCCAGTTGCGAATGCTGAAAAGAGACCTTTGGTAGCACAAGGTCGACTATCTATACCATTACTCGTAATTAGGTAGCGTTCGAGATATGTCCGCAAGACTTTCATGCACAAATGAAAACCAAAAAGGCTCCCCCGTAAAAATATATTTGGATTGAACGAACGGCACGCGTAAAGTCCTTAAAAATTACTAAAAGCGCACAAATATCTATATCTGGTGCAGTATTGGTATTTTGATTTGGCATTTGGCCGCTGTTCCTATGTACATGACAACACTGGCTCACAAATATTTTCTACGTCAAAAGTCCTTTCTCTAATTAAATGGGAGCTAAATAGGCGTTCTTTGTTACGAACAGCTACATTGTTCCGCCATGCATTTTTAGAATGCATGCATAGAATCAGGTTGGTTTTGATTCCTTTGCCAAAAAAGGCCAAAGATTGCTGATAATGTCATGTTTCGAAATGGTTGATAGTCCGTTATGGCTAAAAGGAAATTCTCTATGCGTAGCCATGTACAACGTAATAAAAATAGTGCAATATCCCCGCACTTTTTTAAGGTAACGCTCTTATAAAGGCAACACTGATACACAAGCAGTTAGCGCACTAAATGTACTTGATGTAAAATCAAACCGTAGATCAACACTGTAACGGATGGACGGAAACTAATTTTTGGCCAAACGAGAAACTAGCTCAAAACAGCCACTTTTTGTGTGAATTTGTTCGTAAGCAAGAAACCTTGGTTGACTTATTAGCTTAAATCTGGATCTATGGTAACGGTCGTATTTGAGGGAGTTTCCAACGAGTTCAAGCGTAGCTACATTGCAGCTCTCATAGCCTTTATTAATAAAATCTTGCAAGCCAAAGAGAAAGTTCATGAAAAAAAATGTGCGCAGATCCTGGCAACGTTTGAAGAAATTATCGAAGCTAGCGGTCGTCGCATCCAGTATTGCTTAGAGCTATTTCCAGCGGGGCATTGAAAAAACATCCAAAAATTATAATTTGTTAATATAATAGCGAAAGTTAAGATTTAGCTGGTACACTCGTTATTGCATTTCGCATTAAAAGCCAATCTCTAAACCACTTCGTGCGAAAGTGTAATGCTTCTATAAATCATCGATATATGCTACACAGGAGTGTGATGACGTAGGGTCATTCTGGGCAATCCTTACATTTGGAAATCGTAACCAGCATCGTGTTGGGCAAAAACTACTTGAAAGGGATAGTTTCAAAGTACACCACTGAGGGGCTTCTTGCCTATGTCTAGGCACATTCAGCTATGTAGGAACATCCAGACGTTCGCGCCATCACTTCCAGAGAATGAGAAGTATTGTTGTCTAAGTAGAAGAAACCGCGTTTAGAATTTGTGGGCCACCGCCGATTTCGGAGTCAGTGTCATCTAGCGTTCCAGTTCGGTATCTATGGCTGGACCGCTCATTTTTTTCCCCCCCATAGTGCATGGTTTTTCAAACTAGGCATAGTCTTCGCTTTGCACTTGTTGGTGCTCCGAATAGACGGAAAACTAACAGATACTTGACTGCGTGCACAGCTGGAGGCCGAGCGCAAGGTTGTCCGAGCAACGTATGTGTGGAGTTGAGAAAAGGGTGCACAGTAAAGGAACCGAGACAACTCCTTCCCAATTTCGCTGATTTGCCGCACTTGGAGTGCCTACTACCACCGTCTTTACCGGACCACCATTCCATTCCATTAGACAACGTTAACGACAGTAGCTTCAAACGACTCAGTCACTCCATTTGTTTCCGTTACCGTTCACCGGTAACAGGCAAGCGAAGGTCAACCATATTCGAAGGTAATATAATCAAATTTTATATTACGTAGACGTATAATCAAAAAACGCAGATTTCCATCATTAAAGTGATTGACGTGTCTATGCTTGCCAGTTTGGCTGCACCACAATAGTACCCATCTGTATATAGCATGTGGTCCTATAGCCATACCCTACAAAACGGAACAGTGCATTTCCTACACACAGTTTTAACAAGCAAGTATAATAGTAGATGATACTAACATAGAGTTTAGCAAGGTGCCACGTATGTTGTTTGAAAAATTCTTCCACTTATTAATACGTGAGCTGATTTTACTCAAAAATCGCTGCTAGCACGTAACGCGGAACAGAGTTACTGTAGGAATTCGAAAGCGATAGATGAACTTCAGCTAGACCATTCTTTGTATGTTGAAATGTAAAGCTATTTTGTAAAAAGGCTCACCTTAGCAATGATAGTTGATCACGTAAGTATTCCTACGTGAAGTCGGTAGGACTCACGTAGCCTCTAAAATTGTGTATTTGACATGATGCGCATACGACACCTTACTGCTTTCTTTATGCCATTTTTTAGGGACATTGGTCCATAGTGGTTTTTCCATATAGCTTCTAAAGCGGGGAAATCAAGAAAGGTATCGTATAGCTGTCGCAGTTGAGATACCGTCGTCTGCTGTTGTCATAGGTGTCTCCTCTATTGATTAAATTATTTGCTAGCTGCAACAAGCGATCTTGTTTTAGTCCTTCCAGTCGCAGTGAGCATTATCTCCATTCTTTACTCCGGCCATCAAATTGTACACTTCGAATCGGGCTAGTCTACCTACTGAACGGGCGTAGTCATATCGGCCTTCAGTGCCGTTAACTTGACTCGGCTGTCTCTTTTCAGTACAAGGTGTACACGATATCAGACTATGGTTCCCGAATCTGATTTCTATTGTTAATAGAATGAAATTTCGGTCAGCTGCTGGTCGCGATAGCTTTTCGCGCGTCCCATAAGGAATAACGTAAAATTCTTGTTTTCGTGCTGTTCCTTCTTTTTATCAATAACTCCTTGTCCAACACGGTCTCTTAACGCGCACATGGGCTGGAACCTTGCTTACCAAGCGAGAGGACGTGAAACTCGCGCAGAGGTCCTCGTTCAGGGACGGGGTAGTGCGTCCAGGGTTGCCGACACGACGTAAACCACAGCCCTCATTCTCTTAACCGACGACTTTTGCCCGACGCGCTTCGATCGGAAGCGGGCTAACACTGAAACTGGAATAAAAAGATATCTTTTCTCGGCTTTTGCGTCGTCTCGACCAGTCAGTCAGTCAGTCACAATTCGGGTAGCGATAGTGGAAGTGACCACTGCATCCTTTAACAAGTTTCAACGAGGTGAGCAACGAACGGGGCGCAAGTCTTGAAAGCACAGAAGTTATAAATCCGTAGGGATTTTGAGTAAAAGGTACAATGAAACGTAGAACACCAATAGAGGTTAGCTTGAAAGCAAGACGAGGCTACTCATATCCAGTGTATTATATATATATATATATATATATATATATAAAATACACTGCACATAAACAGCACGCTTGTGAATTGAGTTATTATGGACTACGTATCACATAGACAGTAGATTTTTTTTTGCTACACGAGGTTTTGAGTAGTAATTGAATAGATTACCCATGAACAACAGTCTCTAACAAATGTATATTTTCTGCACAAGCTCTTTGTTCCGAAATAAGTTAATTTTATTTTTCTTTATCGAATCTAAGTATGAACACGCAAGTATGTTCAAAGAATATGAGAAATATTTATCAATAATAATGTAAATATGCAGTTGACGGGTAGGGACCACCTATTTTAAAAATAATTAACGTAGTGATTTGGCCAATCAAGTATCAGGAAACATGTAAGAGGAAGCAGTCCTACACCAATCTGGCCTATTTCCATAAACATGTATATAATAAGAATCCCTTATTTCTAGTCAGATACCTTAGATAGGACAGAAATTGTCATTTTCATGAGAAATGTTCGCATAAGCTGGTGTATCAGGGATAAGGCTATTATGTACTTACACAAATCGAATCTTAGTTTTGGCTAGATAGATCATGAATGATCACCAAGACGTTCTTTTCTCTGGTCATCCGCAATGCTCTTGGATACGTCAGGAACCACTGCTCACCGATTGTTGACGCGCTCCGTTGTGAACTCACTGATTAATTTGTTCCTTTTTCCGTCGCCTTACGATAACTCTACGATGTCAAAAACAGTTTGTATTGATAGAAGATCATACGAGCCTCCGGCGCGTGCATTTACATGCACACATGTAAAAACATACCGCGCAGATTTTTATGAATCCAAGAACATATTCCCATCAAACTCTACTAAAGTCATACTGGTAATTCCAGTTGACACAAAAACTACAATACTGATATTCCAGCTCATAATAAGAGCTTCGGTCAGCTATAAATTATACCTTCAAGTGAAAAAACTGATTAGTACTAATAACCTATATATATTAAAAAGTCAACTTTCCCAAAAAAAAGTTAATTTACGACACTTTGCAAGAAGTTGCTCTGCATGCGTTACACAATATGCCAAACTTGCCAGTGCGAGTCTAATAAAATAACGTTAGCTAACGTATTTTCTAACAGGAAAATCAACAAGTGGACAACGAAGCGTTTTAACAACACTGACCTTTAGAGTACCCTCACTAAGTATCATCAATATATAAGAAAGAATAATACGCTTTTGTTTCGTACGATTACAGAGGAAATATTTTGGAGCTTGGATCTGATATACTGATTACATCCTCAATTAGTATCCTTACCGTTACCGCTGGTAAGACCCTGGTACATGTGCAGTTAACTATACAAGCTGCGTAGGTCGGCCCAGGGTACCTAGATCGTAGTAAGCCCCAAAATTGGTCAGTTAACTTTTTATTTGCACTACCACCGCGTCACTTATCAACTTGGTAGGCGACTAAGTTAACAGAAACGGGACCGATGCCTCGGCTGAAAGCGTATTTGGCCAGGAGGCTCCATAGAAAGTCTAGTGATGGCACTGCCGAAGAAACAGCGTCTATTCAATGATGATTTATTAGTTCATGCCCGTTTATTCATGGATGATTTGGTTAAGATAATAACATGTTCCATGAGGTAAGCCACTACACCCATTTGGCACAACATCGCCGGCCTGAAGACTTCCTATCTGGAGGAGTTCATTTGATCCAAGCTCGCTCATCTATAATATATGCTGCAGACTCACAACCTCGAAAAAGGTAAGTAAACTGACAACTATTTTGTAATCTACTTTGGTTATTGTAACGCGTTTGCAGGGGGTCTTACGTAATAGATAATGCTTGCAGTTTGACGTAATTAGACTTACCATTAGTTATTATTATTATCCGTTCACAAAAAGCCAAATTAGTTCCGAGCTATGCATACATATACCAGCCGTATACTTAATATTTCTTTTCGAATTACGTCAGTGATCGCTTGCCCGCTGTAGTCGAGATGCGAAAACGGAAAGTGACCAACTGATTATCCACGGGGGTTAGTCGAACTAATATGTTAGCGTCGAGCGACTTTGGCTTGTACTCTGTGATGTCCAAGAAGTGCAAGCACTGGCAGCTTTAAAAGGGGTATGGGCCCTGATTTCCCCGTATCGTACGGATAAGTTAGGGCAAGTTGGGGTCGTCGAAGAGACAAACGGGGCAAGAAAGGAATCGACAATTCCTACGTGACGAGTAGCCTCTACGGATGGACAAGCAGGAAAAAGGCTACGAGTAGCAAAGACCCGTCTGAAAGACTTCAAAAAAGAAAGGGCACAGCTCGCGTGACCTAGTCGGCTTTCCGAGAGACTGGCGAGCAGTTGAGGCAGATGTGGACCGATGGTCGTTCATCACTTGGACATTCCAGTCCTTTATGGATCTTTTAAAGATAGGAGAGGACTCATGGCCTACCAGAGAGGGACGCGAAAGAAAGGAAAAGCGTCAAGAGAATACAGAATTGAGCCATGCAATTGCCCCGCTTCTACCCTAACCCGACCCTCTGTCGGACGGCTTTAGTTGGCCGCTTACTCTGCTATCATTTCCTTGCACCCCTGTCCAGCCAAACGATCAGCTAACCAACTAATTGAAGTTTGATAGCGGTGCAGACAAACAGCATCTCAGGGATCCTTGGTAAACTCTAATTCTTAAATACGGTAGATTCATTGAATGAACCCGTGTTCTTCTAGCCGTGTGTACCCATCTCATCGACAGTTCTGTCACATTTGTAAGCTACGTAAGCAGCATAAAAAGGGTATACGTTACGTGTGTACAAATATATAATCGTGTTATATAAACGCACGAAATTAACATTTATAATACATAAACAGGAAAGTATTTATATTGTATACTGCAATGGTTGACGCCAGCTGCTTTACTTTTGAAGTCAGGAACAGGTAGCACTCGCGATGTTGTTGATGCCTGTACCGTTCCTGCACAGCTATGTCGAACTTTTATCTAATGCTTCCTAAATTGATTATTCTTGGGTTGTTGCTGGTGTGGTCTCTCTGGCGATGTCTGCTATAGCGATCACAAAATATTGCCAGAGGAATAAAGAGCCCGTTTGTTGGCTTTGGTTTGCTAAGGAGCTCTGGTGGTATTATACCGAAAATAGGCCGTTTTCCACATCTGAGATAAGGCTTCCTACGAGAACTACAGGATTTAGGGATGAAACGGTTGCATGATAGCTTCTCGTGCAACTGCACGGCCTCTATGTCGGCAGTCGGGAGATGATCCTCATTGTAGATGTCACAGGCAGAGAAGACCTGACACATCAGGCGTCTCATTTTTCTCTTTTGTTCTACGCAAACTCGTAGAACAACGCTGTGAAACAGAATGAGCTCTGAGCCGCTAGTTACCGAGTCGCTGTGAAAAGCTACGCTTCCATCCAAGTGAACTGTTCTGGCCTCAGTCCTCTTTCTGCTTTTCTTGGTATGCCAAGGGGTAGTTGGGGTCACAGAAAGGGGAGCAAGTGATTTAGGCTCGTATCTAAAAGCTTTGCGAATCTTGACTTCGTAGCGAACTCATCTTTTCCTCTCTGCGCGATCCGTTGCACATCGTTCTGTCACCACTACATACAGGATTGAAAAAGTCATACACTTAGCCGTTTGGCTAATGTGAGGTAAAAAAAAATGTATAGGTATTTTCTTGGCACCTAAGGACCGCATATACATGCATGTAGTTACGATAACTACTTCTATACAGTATTATCTATGACAACCTTTCATCATTTCTGAGCATCCTTAAATAAATTGAAATATCCGTCCGATAAAATCGACAAGCTGTCAAGGTAACCGTCCTGAACCTAGGTCAAAGCAACGAATAGATCTTTAGGAGTGACGATGCTTCGATGGGAAAGAAAGCGTGGAGCGCTTTGTCGATTTTCCCGGGGCCTATTTTCTTGCTTAGTTATATAGCATGAGCAAGAACTAGTCGGCTCTTTAGTGGCTACTGAGGATGCCGGGTACAGAATTTTACCTGTGAATGCTGGTTTACTTTAACGCGACTTTATCGCCAGTGTAATAATACCTTTCCTCTAAATATTGGATTATTACTGCGAACATGGTATTGTATATCTATACCCTGTAACTATACTTACGCAAAACACTAGTGCATATAGATTTATGTGTGCTTGCGATTTCAACATTACGTTTGCTTCAAACTCTAATAAAAAGTGACAGATGGCGAAATCACGAACCTGAGCCAAAAAATAACGTACTCACTATTAGGACTCAGCCGATACCTTTCGAGTCATCTAGTGCGTTGTAATCTACGTTGAATAATAGAAGATTGTTCCAGAGAGTCGCGGTCAGGAAGTTCTATATACTATCACGTATTAGACACGAAAATGATCGATTAGCTGTCGACGCGTGAATTTTCTATATCTGTCTATCTATTGTGAATGGCCAGCAACCTACAGTATAAAACTATCAAAGTGCGGTTTCAATCTATTTCTAGACACGATCGCATATCTTCGTTCGTCGTATGATTTTGCAGTTATATCTGAACGAGTAGCCAAGCTAACGAGAAAAGACTCAAAGAAAAATGGCTATTGACTTTTTCACATCTCTTTTTTTTTGTCTTGTCGTCGTCGTCGTCGTCTCGTGTCCGAACAGATGTCGGACGTCGTCAGTCGCAGTAGGCTGCTAGCGCTACTGCCCTATGCCTTCCTTCGTGGCTCAGAGCAGGCGAAGCAACAAAGTAACAACATTAAGCGTTGCAGCAGTCGGACGTCACCAGAGTAAGGTTCAATGGGAAAAGACGTGGGCCGAGACAGACGGAAATGCTCGAAGAAACTATGAACAGTCGAAACTGTTTTGAGTGGGAAAAACAATGGCGTCCAAGAAAAAGAAGCAAACGCACCGCAAAAATAAAAACCCTGGCCGAAGGAGGTTATCGCTGTAAAAGGGCGAGCTCAATATAGTACAGTACGAAAAAACAATAACTATAGAAAACAAACAACAACGTCGGCACTCCTTACTTTGTACTTTCCCCACGTTGTCCTTCAAAGAAGCTGCAGCAGCCATCGGTTGTTGCCGTTGCAGTTTCGGTTTGAATGCTGCTGCTAGTATTGCTGTTGTTGTTGTACTTCTTTGACCCAAATACCCGTCCCTCGCTTTTTTTTTGTTGCTTCCGTTTAATTCAAACGCGAGCCCGACGACCGGTCACAACTTAAGATGTCCGCTCCACCTTCTCGCCTACTAACGGCTGCTTCTACGTACGAGAAAGCTATCAGTGTAGGTATGTGGCCTAGTCGTCCGTCCTAACTTTCTCACTAGACCCATGGGTTCTAGGGCGCATCTTCTCGCATTTTCGGCCTGCCTTTTTTCTGCTTTCTCTCTCTCTCTCTCTCTCTCTCTCTCTCTCTCCTTTCCTCTACGGCACTCTACAAAAGAAAAAACGACAGAAATAAAAACTAGAGGTTACGGCGGATACATTTGGGCCGAGCGTAGTTCAACGAGTAGAGGCGGGTAGGACAGGACCGAAAGAAGAAGAAAGGGGCTCTCTGAGTAGTTGGCTGAATTGTTCATTGCTTCGTTGGTAGGATGGGATATAAGGCAGGCCACAACGATTTGTTTCTCCTGAGAGACGACGGGTTTCGCAAGCCTCCGACGACAGGAGAGCCCATATTGGAGATGCGATCCTACGATTTGGGAGTTCTATTCGTTTTCCTTTTTCGCGCGCAGAAGTTTCACCAGAAAGCGAAAACATTTTAAAAGCAGCGCCTCGACACCAATAAACTAGCTGCGGAAGCCTAGGATTGAGAAAAGCGTGCGAGAATACCGAACGCAACCGGAGTGACAATACGCAATAGATGGCTTTAAGCAAATACAGCGAACGAATAGAAAGAAGGAAACCGACAGACTCGGACGAACAAGCGCTAATGGCAGCGCTACGAAGTGCGACGTATAAACTATCTAGGTAAATGACAACTGAATACATATCTATATGTATAGCTATGAGCTGTGCGATTAAAAGTTAAAAACGTCCTAAAACGCGTCAAGCTTAGCTAAATCTTCCAAAGGGTTACCGAGGGCACTCTACATTCTTCAAGCGCTAAGAACACGTACATCCGAAGCATACAGGTAGAGAGAGACGATTCTCAGGCCTTACGTAGGTAGAATAATTGCTTCTAGTTCGAGCACGGCTACATCTTGAAGATTAACTCCGTATCAACGAACATTAAGTGATAGTATGCAAATAGTTTTTTTCTTTTATTGTGTAGTACCATCGATGTTATTGACATATTTAAGAGTGAAGTCTGTTTATATGAGCGAGATATTTGCTCGTTTTTTAAACATCCGTTGGGTCCTTCGTGTGTTGATAATAGATGTGATATTGCATTGGAACCAATAAACCGATCAACTCTACCACAATAGCCGTAGAGCTTCGAGTAAACATATCGCCCATTAAAATTTCCTAGTGTTCTTCTCAAAAATGTCCAACGTTAAGATCATTGCAAATCTTAAAAGCAAGCTTGTAAACAACGATTGCAATCAATCACTATGCCACCAGTAAACATAATAGGCATACGCTTGCAATCAAATTATCTGAAATAAATGCAAGATAAAAACACAGGTCATAAGAAGATGTTGCAATACTTTTCACAAGTTCACATATCTACACATTATCGAAAATTTATATTCAATTATAAAAACAACAACTTTTTTAAGGATCGATCAAATCAGGTACAAAAAACTTGTTTTATATGTTGAATAACCTTAATACTTAACAGCTACCTGCCTCGCAAGTGGGACAAACGATATCCATATCTAAAATAGGTCCCATAGTAATCAAATTTGTAATATAACATGTACGGCGCATATTGAAGTAACTATTCGTACACATTACAGCATACATTAAAGTAGATCTCATGATATGCTATCGAGTTTACCGTAGTTCTCAATTGTCTACTTTAGTTTGAAAAGAATTAATCATAATCGTGCATCGAAAGGCCTTCCCTATGGAAAAAGTAACCGAAACACGTTTCCATGACATGTACTACTATGAGTTTTTCTCTTTTCCGTAATATGCTGCTGTTGTCGTTCGACACGACGCTACTGTATAAAGAGCATTACTTAGATAACTTTATTAAGAAAACCGGTACACTTGCCGCAAAAAAATAACTGAGTCGTAAACTTCAACGGAATAGATAATCGCTACAATCGACAGATTTGCGTGAACTTTTTCTAGATTGTCATCACGCCTCTTAGCAAAAAATGCCTGTCTCTGATTGGGAAATCAACAAGTGTACAAAGTAGTGTACAATGATAATGGACTTCGGAGAACACGTTACCTCTAGCGACTTAACCATGGTACGTAAATAATGGTGGTAATTGGTTTGAGCGGCCGTTAAAATTAAATTACCGTCGCAACGGGTAAAGCTGCTGAGTAGAAACTAAATGTATAAATATGAAGCCAAGCTACCATTGGTATTTTATAGTTAACTACCGTCAGACAATCATTTTTCTGTTGTTGTTACACCGATACGTTCGATGTATGTACATATGCATGCACATAAGAACTCGAATGTTTATCACTTATTAGCATTTTCACTCATCCGCGTTTGAGATAAAAATAAAAATCGTTCATTATTATATTTATTTACTCTTTTGTCTATTTCTTCCCAGTTCAAATGTTTTATTCTGTTTGTCTTGACGAGACGCAAAACGAGGAACCATACAAAAAAAGGAAAATACTTCAATGTCGTTCGTCTACAGTGGCAATAGGCTCGTCTGAAACGGCGACGTTATCCAAGGATTTTGCTTCCTCAGCCGATCACCGCAGAGGCCTTAGCTCACCCAGTAGAGATATCTCTGTTCCCCTTCGTTGAGAACGCCTCCCCTCACAGTCTCCTCTCACTCTGGCTCAGTTATTGCTGATCGTAGTAGCTGCTTCATTGAAGAATGTGTGTATGCTGCCACTTTGCTTAGTGTTACTGTCTAAAGGAGATCTTTGTTTGAGATAGGCCGCAGGGGAAGAGGATTGAGGTATGACGGGCAGGGTTAGATGAAGCAGGCGAAAAACGGGAGTGGCAATGAAGGACACAGCACAAACAAAAGAGCCGAAAACAGCTTGGTATTCTACAGCGCGAGCACCACCGTCAGCACCACGTTTCTTTGGGTAATGGACGAATTGCGAGACAAAGGCAGCGTTTCTTAACGCTTTCCGGATAGCTAACGGTCAGTTACGCTTGTCGGCGCGCAACATTCCTGACCGGCTTAAGGGTCGATGCTGTCTGGCAGGACTAAGGCCGCTGGGCACTGCCCATCAATTCCTAGCCGGCCGCCAGTCTCCTCACTGGTCAAAACTCACGGAACAAAAGCAACGAAGGATGGAGAGGTTTTCCAGATGCCCGCAGATGTCTTGAAGCCTGTGACGGTGTTGTTATCGTTAGGTTGCACTGCTTGAACGTGTGCGTTCCTCAATGCGCTTCGATTGGTCTATGTGCCCATGGAGGATCCTCTGCTAGTTTGGGCTCCTGTCTTGTATCAGCAGCATCGATAGGTTCGCTATCTGCATGGATGCTCGCATGTGCTACATATTCGCCGTTTGTGCGTTGGATCTGAAGGAGACTGTGTTAGGACTTTGCATGTCTGCCAACAGGCAGAAAGAAGAGTTCGTTGTGTCGGGCCACAGAGCCATTGCCAGGGCCACTGCTTCTAATATTGCTGCTGCTCAGCTGTCGCCGCTGCTAGTAGCGATGAACGAGACGATAGATTACGATAGATTTCTTTTCTGCCGCCTTGGGCGGCCAGTGTCCTGTTCTTTCAATAAGCAGCGAGCATTATTGTCGTCGTTTTCGTCAGGGCCGTCGTCGTCTTCGACTTCGCTGGCCTGGCAGCGTTGTGTCTCTACTGCCAGCCCACAGAGATACTACCACTTCCCTTTTTCCTCCTTGAATCGTCCTGCTGTTTCGTGCTGCTCCCTGTTCTCCTTTTAGGTTCTGGTCGAACCCATTCCGCCTTGGCTTGACCTAGCAAACCGAATCGGCCCGATGCCCGTCGACGACGTCGTCGTGTCCCGTTGCAAGTAACAGCGGCAGCAGCTTGCTATTCTGTGCCTCCCCCTCTTTGCGTGCTTGCCAGCTAGCGTCGCCTGTTTCGTTGTCACTTTTTTGCTGTTGGTCTGTCCAAGCAGACCATCGAAGCTGTCCTCTTTTTGGTCCACTCCAATCCAACCAGCCCTCTCCCATCAGTGATTCGATCATTTTCTTCTGCTACTTTCTTTCTATTCGTTCTTCCATTTCTTCCGCCTACCCTCGTGCCTGTCTCGGCGAATCAATGACAGCAGTAGTGTCTGATCAAGGGATTTGTGTTGTTGCCGCATGACCACCGCGACTGCTCTTACAAGATCCACCATGGCTGCTGCTGTTGCAATAACAGCTACACCAACGACAACGATGACGACGGCGGGGATTTCACGAAATGAGACCTTGCTTGTCTTGTTCCTTTTCGACTCAAATCCAGGCAGTGTGGCGTTCTCTTAACGGCAGGTGGACACTAAACGAATGCAGTACGTTGGATTCGTATGATCAGGGCGATGATCAGTATCATCCTTCACAAAGAACAGTGGCGGGGAACGTTCCTAGCGACAATCTATCGTATTATTGCGTCCACGAAGGTCTATTTACATCGGCGTGCCGCATGTGTGTCTCAGTAGAAGCAGACGTCCGGGGGTGGTCGAGATACCTACAAGGAAAGGGGTAACAGGGGGCAAGGAAACTTTACAGGGTTTAGAAAGCAAATGTGAATAAATTGTGCTTTAGCAAAATACATTCAGCTTTTTATCTACTGGATTTCACCGCATTCGATGTCCGCGTGTCTTTCCTGTACACTAGTCTCTCTTTTAGAAATTCGATAGATTACCGATGATGAGATACGAAGGATAATAGCAGACAGACAATCGAGGGAAGGCAAATAGAAGCGAAACATCAGTGAGCAATAAAGATGAGACAGAATAAAATAGCCGGCATAGTGGAGCCCATTAAAGCGAGACAAAATCATAGCTTGCGTGATGCTAGAAACGCACGCATCTTTCGGCATCGGGACTGTCGAAGTGTAGTCAGATAAAAAAAAAAAAAAAAAAATGGTCTATTACATATTATCGTGGCACAATACACTACCAATACAAATATTTCTGCTGTTATTAAATTCAAAGAATTGCTGTCATTAAAGCAAAGTTGTCTAACTCTAACTGCAATCTGTGCTGAAATTAAGTGTCATTTGTTAATCTGTTATCTCCTGTTAATTGTTCAAGTTCATGATTAAGAAAGCGCATAGAACTCAGTTTAAATTAAACAAAAAAGGCTTTGTTGTTACGGAAACAAAGAAAATCTTGTGTTTGGATTGCGTCCTGAAAGGCTAAGTTACAACGATTCGCTGACCATTAATACATGCCTAAAGAAGATATAAAAAAACACTTACATGCATAAATGTAGTGAATTGCATCAATTTCTACAAATTACATATTACTTAAATAAAAAATAATTGGCACCAGCTGTGAGAATAATTATATGCTACTTCTTGTGGGGTTATTGATGGCTGGCATGGTCGAAACGTCAGACGAAAAGTTCCTATTATACATTAGATGTTCAAGTTGTCTTTATCAAAGGACATATTTCCAACGGTCATTTCCTACACTAGTTCTTCAACGAAGGAAAAACGCACAAGTTGACTTCCCAAGTGAAGCAATTGACAATTAGAACATGGAACGAAACATAATATGAGTTATTATTCATTTACAATATTAGATTATAATAGAACACTTACAATATTGCGTTACACTTTATTCTTTACATAGCGGAAGCAGAACACGTCATAAAGGGTTGAACATTAATTCACCTGGGTAGGGCGTCTGCTAAAAATGTCTGTTTCCAGCTTCCTTTTTTTGGGCTAGCTGTCAATTTCTACACTGGTTACCCATCACCTGCTGCTTTCTCAGTTCGTTTTTTTAATTTTCGTTCTCCAGCGCATGCTTACAGGCGGACAAAGATCTGTGCAATGTTTTCTATCTCGTGATGTCTGTCGAGCTGCAGCTCATTCCGTCACGCTCCGAACAAATATAACGCGAACATATAATCATCCTAGTAATCAGAACGGTCTACCAAATATAGAATATGAATCTAAGCTTTGATCATGCTAAGCGGGCAATAAATATAAAGAATCAATAATTTCCTTTCGCCTGCCCAAAGGCGAAGTCCGGGCAAGATGACACAGCGAGAACATACCGTTATGTAAAATGTACTGTTACAGGAGGTCATGAAGCGGTTCTTTGTTGGGTAACCCAGGGAGTGGGGCAAAGCGGCAATTGCAAGAAAAGAATAGCGCAAAATGCATGCAACAAGTGTGGGAAGAAGTGTAAAATAGAAGGCTGATCATCGTGCCGTCCGTCTGTTCGGCTGTCGCTTTAGAACCCACCTGAGGCACCGCCTTGGACGTACATTCAGCACTGTTTATTTAGATGAAGCACACATAGACGATGCTGACTCGAAAGTCCTACCCAGGTGGGAATACTTAAAGCCAAAATATCATTTTAAAAGATGCGCAATTTCGAGGCAGGTTGTGGTAGGTTTTCCTCAGCAAAGCTCTACGCATAGCAACTACATAGACTACTGATTTCAAAGCGAATTCGGTCGACATCTCAGGGCAATGTAATGACAATTGAAAGATGGTCGAGGCTATTTTCGTAACGTGATCTTTGGCTCATTGAAGGTTGTCGTTTGAGCTCGACTGTACATTTTAAACGTAAGCTCCAAGCCCATAGTAGATTACGCTAGCAGATACTACCTACGTGCCCCACCCATTTCTATGCTAAACTATGATCGCTTCGAATCTTGCGTTCTCGGATTTGTCGCTTGGCAGACCGTATGTATTTGCAGCAGTCGCCTTTCAATTTCCCTGTTCCGACACGATTCTGACTTCATGTCACTTAAATAACCTCTTCGGATAGTTTTGTTTGCCGTGTTACGACCCGTAGGATCTGCTGCTGTCGCCATATTTTCTACCAGCTGCCAACATTAGCACGTCCAGCTGCGTGTTGTATAGTTCGCCGCTCTATCCTTCTACATTGTATGGGCGCAAAATTTGCCGTTCACCTCTCCTATACAGATAAAATCTCGCTTTTGTATGACGATCGTTTTCCCATTCGGCCTATTAGGTCTATGAACGACTACATGGCTATGGAAAACTAGGGCATGATTTATCACAATGTGCAATAGAAACAGTCCGCTAGCCTTCACAACCTTTTTTTTTTACATGCCTGAACTCTAACGACCACTCGTAGTTACATGCGACCACCCTTGGCTCCTATTTTTATGCCACCAGCTACTGGCTACTGCTCCATGAAGCCTGCTCAGCTTCTTTCAGGCAACAAAGATAGTATACCAGATCCTTCTGCAATAGGCCGGGCTGTTCGGCTCTGTCTGGCCTGCATTGCTGTTCTGTACCATGAACGACACGCTTCTTCGTCATAACACTGACTGGAAACGTTGGCACATTTGCTTGTTCTTTTCCTTTAAATACGATTTTTTTGATGCTTTGAATCTGTCTTCCAACCATGTTGTAATCAAGGATCGCTCTAATTGGACAAGTTCGCCTGCGCTTTGTCAGCATAGGCGTCAGAAACTGTTTTGGTAAGACGCATAGCTTGGGCTTTGCCTGACTCTTGCTTTTTGTCTTTGCTGTTACATTCGCCATCTGAAAATAGCTTGATGATTCCTTGCTTCACGATTCGTTCATGACTTTCTCACGGTAACGCCATTTACCTAATTCTCTTACCTGCTCAGACTCGCTGGTCGTATGCTAACCATTTGTCGGTCTACAAGGGCGACCGCAAATGTTCCCGGCGAGATTCGAAAAGTCTGTCTCACACCTCTTTGTTGCTTTTCTACCGTTTCAAAAACTGCTCTTTGCCTTTGCAGAGCTCGGGTCTGCCCTAATGATTTACTCCATAGCACTCATTACGCAAAAGCTCTTTTACCCGCTACACCTATCTTTAAACTCGAGAATCCTCTCTGACCAATTAGATCCACGCGTTATTCATTGGCCTCACCTGTTTCTATCCTACGAATTTACGATGCGCGCGGATAGTGAACACCATATAATTCATCTCTCCCGGACCGCCTTTATGCATTCATTAATTGCTCAACTACAACTGCCTAACATCGCCCCGACACTCTTCGGGTCCGACCCTTCGTTCCTTAACCTCACCGCTGTTTGCGACGCATTTTCGTTCGACACAGTGTGATATTTGCCCACAGGTTGAGATTACCCCACGCCACAACGTCGTACTTATCTAACAACGCATGCTTTTCTGTCGCTTTCAATAGTTCCTGTTTAAATGTACTTGATTTATCCGCTACGCTCTCAGAACTATTGTTCCCATGGAGCAGACATTCTACCTTGCCCTTTTCTTCAAGACAAGGCTTATCCGATAGTGCAAGCATGGCTTGATCTACATATGTATCTGAATTTCGAACTTCTGTGGAGCGATACGGCCTCCTCGTTTCCGATAATTACGACGGCGGCTTTCGCAAACTCGCCCGTACACTCAACCAGCATGTCACCTTCATGTCGAACTCGATTTTCAAAGTCGCAACTTTGGATTCAACGGCTGACCAGTTCTACAGCCTAGCATAATGGCTCCCAAAATAGGTCATCGTCTAGTTAGTTGCGTAATTGCCGTCGATATTCCGACCTTACAACTCCTTCACCTTGCTCTAATTGGTAGCCCAGCAGCGGTAAGTGAGGATTCGCATTCACCCGCACCGAGATCTTGCACTGGTCGTGGTTCGCCACCGCCCGTTCCATTGCCTAGTGTCTTTAAAGTCGTTTTCGTTCCCTGCCCCGTACGTTTCGGCTCTTTACATCGATGATCGAACCCGCTTGTGGTCAGTGATCGTTAATCATCATTTTCAGGCCGCGTTCGAACGTCATCTTTCCCGTACCTCTTAACTCACTTTTCTCATACACTTACTTATTGAAAGGCCTAAGGTCTTCTACCCTCTCGCGATCCCGATCTGTGTTTTTCTACAGCTATTTAATGCAAGTGCCCACTTTAGTTGCCCGTTCAATATCTCTATATAGAAAATAGTTTTGTAGAATATAAAGGAGAATGTGTTGCTAACAACTTGCCCTTTTAAGGCTATATATATATCTATAATATAGCAATAATAAAACAATTCCCCTTATTACAAAAATACGCAATAAACTCTAGTGAAAAAGTATTTTTAACAGTTCGTTAAATATTTTCTTGTTTATTTATTTACTTAGTCACATTTAAACGCATTCTGTGGCCATGTAACAATGAAACAATGCACTGTAGCCATGAACCGTTTAAGGCGTGTCAAATTTTTGACCCGAACTTTGAGATGGGTCACCTGTGAGCGCGGATAATGTAGCTCTGATCCGTAGCAGATATTTGCGGGCCTGCAGTGTTGCGTTTTATACCTCCACTCTGGACCCCTCTATCGAAGCAGGCCCGCAGCTGTATCGGCTAACCATCAGCCGTACAGAAGGCCCAGATGTGAGCTACCAACGTGCTAACAGTTCGTTCGAATACATCGAATCAGGCCTAGAAAAACTTTCTGCCATAACTTTAATTAGCCATTTTGACACATTTAATAAATAAAGTATGTTTTCATTCACAGTAGGAGTGTTTATTGTATGAAGATAGGTACGTCCAATTCTACGGAATATATGTTATTGTTGTCATAAGGATTATAATATTGTTAAGACATGCGCTAGGCAACAAGTAATTTAAAAGACAGCCAATATAATTGTGTAAAGCAAAAAAATACCAATATGGATATCACTCTGTCTAACTGGATACCGTTCCATGTTATATAGCATCGCATTATGTTTCTCCAACAGACCTACCAAACCACATGGCAACCATTGGCCAAGGCAAACGGTTGTCATGCCATTTTATAATTCTGTTGGAGAAACTTCAGATAAGGCCAATGAGGCCTAACCGAACAATGTCCGGCAAAACTCACTTCGACTAAATTTTCAGAAGAGACTATCCGAGACACATAACGGAATTAAAGAAAATAAATAAACAGCCATGTACAATGCATTTTCTTTTCACTAATAGATATGTATTAACAAACAAGAAATTCAACAATCTTTTCTCAAAACCTATGCCAAGCGTACGTAAACTTCGACTAAGTTCTGAAAGCTACAAGCGATGTACTTCTAGGCTGAAAGTACGTCAGCCATTGATCTTAACTTACTAAATGGTTTCCACGACCGCTATAAGTCTCACGATACAACATCTTGTAACAACAGAAACTATAGTGACATGAAGTTTATAACAATGTAAGAGTGTTCGAGCATATCGGACAACGTCTAATACACTATTATTATGAATTATTACAATTACTTTCATTCACTTATATACGCAATAAAGCCGTCAAAAGATTGCCTCGGGGCATTGATAAATCGAGACTCCCCCAATTTAAATTCTGTCCAGTGCCAGGCAGAAAACAAGTCGTTCCTGTTGTAAGAAATCAATGGAACATTTGAACTAAGATAAACTTTAAAGTGTTTATTGCTAGGTTAAAAACTTCCGCCACAATCAGCTCTTTGAGGATTTGTTAATCATGGTCCGGCGCAAAATGATTCGAATCAACTTCTAGACAGAAAATGTCAAAAAAAAAAAAGACGGATCAAACCCGTCTGCGCTGCATTTGAAAAATTCTTAAGATAAGTTCGAACATAGTAATATAATGTTTGTAACATAGTAATATAATGTAAAACCAAGAAGAGTTTTGGATCTTGAGTACGAAGTTTTCAGTAGACCAACATGTTCCTCGTTCTACCTTACAATAAAGTAATAATATGATTCTAAGATTGGTCATTTATTGGTAAACTTGAAAAGTTAGTGACAAATAGAAGCATCCAGATCTGTTAGATAGATTTACTTGTCGTGGCCATCTTGCATTAATTCAATTTATCCTGGTAGGCGCAAATTTACGATTGAAGCATCGTACCTAATCGACATTCGCAGTGATATTTTCATGGACACGACCTCGTACAATGGACTTGTATCTACTCCTATTCTGTTTGAAAATTCAAGGTACAAATCTGCGTAGTCCACAAAACGTAAATCGCTTATTGAACGTCTAACCATGCTTAGATACTGTGATATAAACTCGTTCCGGGAGTTTATATTACATATATACATGTATATATTATTATTAATATATCAATAATAATATATTAATAATAAAAATAATATATTAATCAGAGCAACCATAATGGTTTGGCACAAGTAGATTTCTGGGGTCCACCAGTCACACCGGTTGATAAAACCCCACATACATCAGACTTAATTTGATGTACAATGATATAGGCATTGTCCTGGGTTACTGGCGGATTTAATAGACCGCGCAGTCCGGGCACCTTCCGTAAACAAGTCCGCTTTTTTTTTCAAGCAGGACCTTACCACATAAAAAAGGCAGAATACAGTACCATTACTGGACAACGAGACGAGGATTCCTCTACGATCTGGCCGATTTCTACCAGCTTTTCCTCGCACATTTTCGTATAGTGTTTTGAGGTTGGGAGTGGTATAGGGAATGGAGGTTTCGCGCATGTATTTAAATTAGCGAGTAGTAACACGAACCACACTCCCCTTCTGAAACTGGTGCAGCCTGCGCGCCATGTCAGACACTTCTGTGATCCATAGCTTTAAGCTATTTAGCAAACTGCGCTTCCCGTGCGATACCATGGCCTCGCTTAGGTTGATCTGGCCCAACTTCTACCCAAATGTTCTCGAAACTCCCATGTTTTGCACTTAGCACCTTCTTAAGTTGAACCTTTTTCATTCGATCCGACCGCAGATTTGGATCGTTGCTGTTTTCAACTCGACTGTTAGAACGAGTAAATGTGCCCATGCCGAATAAATTGAAACGGAAAATATCGACGGTAACATTCATGATCATTCATTAATTCATGGTTCCTAACAGTGAGGTGCGGGGGAGTCGATGAGTCAAATCAAATACACACAATGATGAGATAAAAATAGCGTAAATAGTATTTCATATATGTGTTTATTGCTAATCTTCTATAGCGAACCAGGTCGACCTCGCGCCGTTGAAACGTTTAATAGATTCGGCCTATACTGACAATGCCGTTAGGGGGGTTTGAATTCTAGAATTAGGCGATCTATGGTGCGGGAACACCGCAATACGTCAAAGCAGAAAAACCGGCTTAAAACAGTACTCTAGAAGTAAAAGTAAAGCAATAAAACTAAAAAAAAGCACAAATAAAAAAGAATCCCAAAGCATTTATCCGAAATAATTAGAACAGCTAGCGTTGAAACGATGTGACAAAACATACTCGCTCCCGGTCTGCCAATCGTTGACTGCTAAACGTAACATATAACTATATTAAACGTAATATTATAGCCAGTCATCATGGCTACTAGTTCATAAATATGTACATAGCTTTTAGTTAATGACACTTAGAGGACCCGACGAGGTGTTTGGCAAAAAAATTATGCTTCTGTAACCTTTGAAGTATGGTTAGGGTTGAAATTAAACACTATACAGCTAATCATCTAACTTATAACCATCTGACAAAGTGAGGTGGTAGACATGGGCTCCAGCAGTAGTCTTCTTATAGAATAAAAACAATGAAGAAAATATTACACATTGAATACTAAGTATCTTTGATGCTCTTTGCTTATAACGATCTTCTGTATACATGCGGACTCATAGACTCGCCGCCTTTTCGCTCCGAATAAATCGCAGGAAACTATAATATTTATAGAAAAGAACCACTCCAATTCACTTGGAAAGGACGACTGTCCTACAGAGCGTCTCTTGGCCAACATTTCTGGGTTGTTGTAAAAGAACCCAGGTAAGAAATATACAATCCTCCGTTCGCTCCAAACATGAATTCATTTAGAATGGCTAAAACTTACGTAGTTGTACTGGCAAATCAAAAAAATAATCTTGTAATTTAATTACGAGAACACCGACTTCTTAGTTATTAAAAAATGTTAATTATAACTCTCTTGCGGTCGTTTCCAAATATGTCATTTCCAGGGGAGGGCGCTAAATCGTTGCCTATGAAAAATATATAGCAAATGTATAATCAAGGATAATAGGATTATAAATATATGCGCTCAAAACATTAGCAACTTAGAACAAATTCGATTCTCTATATCACATGGTTTACGGCATCCATAGGCCAGCGTTACAACTTTTCCATTTTAGCTATGTTAACGGTTCATTCAAGTAGGTCGAGCCTAACTGTTACTAACGAACCGGAACAAAATACAATTTGCTCTGCCCTGATACTGAATCGTAGACGAAACTTGAGCTTCATTATTACGCTACCCTTTCGCATATGTTAGCAAAAGGTAAGTAGGCAGGGATTCAACATGGTTTTCTCCCAGGATTCAATAGATAAAATCAAAGAAACGTTCGTTCTTCGTTATGACGTTAGCATTTGCGAATAAGCTGACCCTTATCTCTTTAAATAGTTATTTTCTTATTTTCTATAAGGTTATGGGCTAATCCTAAAGGCCAAAAGAAAAGGAAAAAAAAAAGAAAGACCATTCTTTTCACTCAGCCTGTGTTTTTTAATCACTTTCTAAAAAGGTAAATTTCTAAAGATATTAGTGCTTACTTTTAGAAAAAGTTGCCAGGATGCATCAATGACGAGGCCTCCCGTTGGCCCGGCAATGCGTCAGTTCGCCCTAGGTAAGATGAAGCATGCACAATCCTAGAAGAAGTGCACCAGATATCTATATCCGTTCTTTTCCGTGTATGTGTCCGGGCGACTGTCGAATCTTTGATATTTACGTAAGTTATGAGAGAGAAAGATATATTTAATATTGAAACAAATAGGAAATGTCAACTGATCAAAAGTCGATGCCACCTGAATCTACCACCTATAAGACACGTGTTAGGTATTACCGGAAAAACAGCAGAAAGCTGTGAAATTAATGGTTTTCTCGTGAACAAAAAAGTTTCGCCTCCCATAACTAGAGGCGTCATCATTTAACAGGTAAACTTCAATCTGCACGTCACATGGGTGGTGCGGACCGTCATTACACTGGTGTAGAAACAATGCTTGGTAGTTTACAGACCAAATTTATATCATATTATGGCATCTCAATCAGTCAGGGCACGCTTTACTCCAACGTCTCAGAACAGCACATTCTTTACGGGCACAGCGTCACTATAGAGAACCAAGCTGAAAATACCCTATCTGCACTTTTCAAACGTTATTTAAATGTATATAAAAATGGCGCTTATCCTTTGCTTGACCGATTATAGTTACCTTTCGATTAGCTTAAAAAAAAATTATTTTGGCTTTTAGAGAAATCGTTCGTATTAGCTTACCCTTCGGAAGGACCTTCCGCTACCCCGGCTAGCATGAGACCCGCACACGGGGGTCTTATGCCGCCAGGTAACTGTGCTGACGTATACCTCTGATTCCCATGCTGATCTTCTCTTTGTATTGGTAAACGGAATAAATGGACAGAATTTACGATCGTAAAGAAGGTTTAGTTCGACTTTACCTTACTAAGATATTTCTTGTTGTTTCGCTAGCTACGGGTCGTCACTGCATTTTCGTCGAGTACGGCATAAATTTTGTGATTACCTCTATTTCAAATTTCAGCTCTGAGAAACGATCATCATGGCATACTATTGTGATGGCGCTATGTATGTACACATAGATAGACCCAGAGAAGTTAAGCAAGATCCATCTGAAGTAATATGCCGAATGGCTTAAATACAAAGAATAAGGAAAGGATTCCCAAAATATACGTATAATCTTAAATGATTCGAGAAAACACGTCAAGAGGTACTATGGCACGGTAACTTTATAGCGACCTTCCGTTTAAGTCAAAGAATGGGGCAGTCGCCATCAACTATCGCAATTGTGCCGGCCATGCTTTTTTGGACACGGACAAACATTCAGGCAAAATATCATATTCTAGCTAGCACTTCGGTTAATCGAACGATTTTGTAGTTGTTACGTGTTAAAAAGCACAGGACAGGAACGAAAATGCACCGGCAAAGAAATGTTTAACATATTCAATTATACAGTAGACAATAGAAGCTGGAATCCATATTATAAGAGTTCTATCTATATTTATTCGATCTTATCTTACGTACGTTTTGACCAAATAAGTAAGTTAAATCATATGTCTAGCCAGTGCTAGGACCCGAATGCCCGCAATTAAAAATGTGCCTCAGTCGATGTATTTCTCTTCCGAAAAGATACACACATTCTGACTTTCATCTTTAAAGTATCGCCTTCAATACAGGATTCGCTTAATTGCAGGACCATAAATAACAATAGCTCATTTTCGGCGGTGTCGAGTTGCCTGGACCGACAATATCCTAGTGCCATATCTACCACCTCCATCCATTTATTAAGGTCACACTATGGCGTGCAATTACTTTCTCCTTGAAGTCACTGATAGAAGCACTTCTGATCAGTGTCACTGATCGCTGATCGCTTGATCCGATCAGTTCGTCTGTTTTAGTGCTAACAACGAATAAAAAAACAGCCACCTACACATTTATACTACAAGCGGTCACATTTTTCAGGACCTGTGCCGCGATTGTTGTCGGATCTGAAAACGCTTACTTTAAACGCAGCTGTAACTATTACGTTGGGACACGTAACTTTCACGACTATTCATGAATGAACGCTCGGCCTACACAACTTCCACTCGAAATACACACGTGACTTTACGCACGTAGACAAAACATACCCTTTTAACTATGCATATGGCTACTTGCAACAACAGTCAGCCCTGAGTAACGTAGATTACAATAACATTCATGAATATTTTTAATCTAGATAAATACGTTTCAAGTTTAATAACTGGATTGGCACACGAGAATACTATTTCGATCTGCGTGCGCTATAGTTTGGTTTAAGATGTATAGCCAAGAGTTAGTCGTCCTTTTCGTGCTTCTGAAGCGGTTTAAGGGCTTGATTTTCTGTCAAAGGCTAGGACACGTCCCTTGTCAGCCAAAGGCGCTATCTCATGTACCCCTTCCTTCTGAGCTAGGTGTCCTTTGAACTGAAAAATCACGTGTTCGCTTCACTGGCCTGTGACCGTCCTGAGTCGATTCGCAATTTATGTTCAATTTCCCATTAGCTTTTTTCCATTAGTCGCTGTCCTGAATTCCACATCTCGCTATTCAAAGTTATTGTGTTAATGTGCGCAACGTGTAAATTAGAATCACATTAATGTATAGCTAAAACTAATTAAGCACATGACACAACACGTATTGGCAAAAGCGTTTTTATTGCCTACTTTATAAATGGAATTTTCCGTGTTTTTTATGGATTTTTCTTTCTTTTTTTTCGCTGTCAATCTTCAGATGCAATCTGCTTATTCCTGCTCGACGAATAATATACGCCGTCAGTCGGAAAAATCAGGTAAAGACATAGCCAGGCATAGGCGTTGTCCTATTCAAGACGACTTTTCGTTGCAGCCAAGAAATATCGAATAATTTTTCTCTTGAGATTGATTTTACCAATTTTCATTCTATTTCAATAGTTACTCTATAATGTGTATATATCAAAGCTAGTTACTGGCAATATTTGTGCCGATATCTATTGGCAATATCTCTATAAGAAAGTCGCATTTTGATTATACCATGTATCTGTCGTTGTAAACCCTAGGCAAAGTTGGATAGCAACTTAGTATGGTCAGAGGTTGAAGATGTCACTGATATATCGGCTTCTGGTTGTGTAAAGCGTGCGCTTTACCCATAGTAAAATATAGGGGCATACGAGGAAAAGTCTATCCGATATTCTTTCTAATTGGATATCTAAAAATTATGTATTTAAATGGAATTTGAAGTGACTATCTTTCACTTTAGCCTTAAATGTATTTTTTTTTTATTTTCTGATCATGATTAATGAAAGGGCAATTAAATGCCATGTTCTATCATTTCCATTTTAATATATGATTAAAGATCGCGTTAATCATCAAAGGCAGCCTTGTTTCTGAGACAACGCTTTAAGAACGTTGAATACGGTTTGGCACTTAACTAGACTGTGAACGGCGTGAATTCTCTGGGGAGAGCGAACACAGTTCGGATTACGTTATTTTGGAGGACTTCGAGTGTTCCAATGATGTTTTGGTAGTACCGCATAACATTGTAGCACGAACTATAGGTTTAATAAAAGTACGAAAAGGACACGGCCAGATAGATTCAGGCACGCTAGAACACTGAAAGATAGCTGTGTGTGCAACTGCTATGGTTTGGGTAATTGACTTTAACCATTCCATATACCTCTGCAACGGTAAAAGCAAAAAAAAGTTTTAAACACGAACTAAGCAATGGATCTCCTAAGAAGATCGCGTCATTACTGACATTTGGTCTAGTTAACTAGAAGATAATCAGTTGGGTTTTAGTGCGTCCGGCGTCACCTAAAATGAAGAAGGGTTTTGTAACGTATTGATTGTTATTGATCCTGGCAATCACTTCCTCTTTTGTGTTTGTACTCCTAGAATAGACGGGATAGCTGATTTATAAACAAGACGATCTTCTAATAGAGAAGGTTGTTATTAAATAAAAATAGAATAACAATAATATATGAAATAAAATATAAAAAATCCCACCATTGAACATGACGCTGCCACACTACCTGAAAGCTGTTTCCATACTTGTTTCATACATGGAAACCATTTACAGAATACGTTGTCCAGCGCTAGACGAGAAAGTATTGTTAATATATATGTATATATAAAACGCCGAAAAGGTTTTGATCGTTTTTTTACCTGATACAGAATGACATATTTCAAGTAATATAAAGCGTTCTGTTGCCATAGTAGACGCACTAAAATCGTTGAAATGTCTGCATTCAAGTTTAGGACAGAGCGCCTTGAAGAGGCGAAAGTTCTGTTGGAATTGGCCATGTTTCTCACTTCTATTACAATAGAATTGCAGGTGCCGCTCAGTCCCACAAAAGAAAAACTGCTGTTTATAGTCGAGATGTGTTATCGGAAGAAAAAGCCTAAAGATGGTCTTATCGGTTTCTTTTTGAAAATTACAGTTTGAAAGATGCTCTTTATAGTGGTGGTCCGCCGATTACGGAAGTAATCAATAAAATGATTGTGAAGTTCGAACAGTTTAACGCGTGAGTACGCCATGATATTGCGAAAAAAACCGCATCCGCTACAAGTAGTCTTACACCATTTGAAGAAAATTGACTACAGGAAAGGTTCGATGTCTGGTTACCACAGGAATTACTGCACAATAATTCACCCAACCATAATTCCGCTTACAAAGCGCTACGGAAACGGACAGCTGTTGATGAAAACCTCGTTACATACGATAAAAAAATGTGTAAATTTAACAATAACAATAAGCTCCATAATCTGCAGAGGAAGGTGACGCTTTGTATTTAGTAGGACTGGAAAGCAGTCGTGCATTATGGGCCCTTGCCGGCTAGCGAAACGCCTGAAACCTTTACTGCCAAGAACTAAGAGGACCGCAACAAGCCGCTGAAAAAAATCAATCGGACCGGGTGAACAAAAAAAGCGCCGTCTTCCATCGTGGCAATGCCTGACCACACACGTTTTTAGCAGTGCGGCTAAAAATAAGAGAAGACTTAGATGAAAGGGTTTCATACGTTCGCCATATAGCCCGAGTCTTATACCATGAGACTACTATCAGCTTCTGCAGAACTCCCCTAATGGCGTTCATTTTATTTCAATAGAACGACGCGAGAAAAATGGCAGACGGCCGTTGATCGAAACCGGGCACGTGTATGTTACCTAGTATTTTTTTAAATCAAAAAAATGTGAGATATGCTTCAATTTTGTCTTGGAAATGATCAATACTCCCTCAACAACGCAATATATTTCTATAGGATACGTAGTAGGATGTGTTGTGGTAATTTAAAGGCCCCGGGAACACAAAGAAGGAGGAGTAGTGTCAGAGTAATCGCGGCTTATCGGTGGGTCGATTAATCCAGCAGGTTTTCCTAAAATCGTTTACAATGTGTGAAATATAGTAATTTATAAATAGTCGGAATATAAATACGTGGCCGTTCAGTTTAACATGAAGCGTAATGCAAGACACAAATAAGTATTAACCTAAAGAAACCGAGGAGGTGCCGTTCGTTTCAATAGAGAATAGATCAAAATGATAAAGTTACTTGCGTTGGCCAATTAATTACATTGAGCCCAAAGCCCTGACCATTTTACGTGGAATCCTGTTTACCTTTCAAACAGAGTCAGAGAACAACATGGAAATTACAAATCTCTGAAAATTGATTGAAGAAGCTTTTACCCCAAAGTTTATTTCGTACATTGAAAACGTTTTAATAAGCCCATTGATTGAGGTCAGATACAAATACTTCATTCGAAAAGATAATCGATGAACCAACCGAATATAAACGATTAAACTATGTACAGTCATATACAAAAGCCGAAGATAGTTTATGTCTAATTAAAATTAGCTTCAAACGATTTCTCAAGTATCTGTTTCGATTCTTCCCACGTTTGTACCAAGTGCGTCCGCCGCTAAAGATATACTTCTTCTACATATGCTCAAAAACTTATTAGTGAATAAACTATTCGTTTACAAAAATACAAGAAAAATGTTTATTTTTAAAGCTTTTGCAACATCACCTTAAATTTTGAAACAAAAAAAAAGTCACAGTTTGACCTATTTACTATTACCCATTTAGTAGCAAAATTTAAAGTTAGCGATTATCATCTGTATGAAAATTCCAAGAGGCATTTCTCCCAGCTTGTCATACACGTTATTTCGTAACGGTGTAGCTAGATGATAATATGAAATACGTGATATCTGATAAGAAAGTTATGATCTTATACGAAGCTCGCTGGCTATAAAGCTATCTAACATTTATTAGCAAAAAAGAACAAGTGAAGGTTCGTATCGTGTCACATATTCCGGTAAGCGTATTGCTTAAAGTAGATATCAAGGTATACCCCATTTCTTTGTGTAGCCTGAACGTATCGTTTTGTTGTGGTCACGTATATATGTAGTACATCAAGTCTTACCTCTTTTTTTTTTTTATCTGATAATGACTGTATAAACAACAGAACTACCTAATAATAGCAGACAAGAACTTAAAACGAGAGGATTAAGGGATATTATGCCAGTGCTCTCACATGAAGTTTCTCCAGGCCATTTAAGCTCAGTGCCCAATCTGTGCTAACTCGGTAACGCCTGTGGTATTGAAAGGTAACACTGCTCATAAAGATAAACAGATGTTTCTAAACTGTTAAAGTTCTAGACACAGGTAACCGGGTGGAAGACGAGTAAATTACCCCGAGACTGCAAGTCAAACACCTCAAACCAATAATTGTTACACGACTCATAAGCTTCGTATATTTAGTGGCGTAAGCTGGGATAATGTTGAAAATACAACGTAGTTCATTGATCAGAGCCCCTATTTTCAATAACACGGCTGAAGATCTCATCTAGAAGTTAGTAAGAACATTTTCAAATTAGAAGCGTGATGGAAGAGTCCATGAACGAACCACTCAATAAGGAAACGATAGATTTCCGCTTGCATAAGAACATCTTCAATTTGTTGTTATTACGTCTTTAGGAATTGTTCCGTTGAAATACATCTATTCAGCAGTATAGTAGACCGAGTGACGGAAGGCAAAGACATTCTTCAGCTAGCTAATACAGGGCTAAAGATTTATTTCCTTCAAAGATTTGTCGATGTATGTGGATGATATGCGATGGTACGCTCTAGCCTCCTCATTTTCCTGAATTTCCCTATTTTTCTTCTCCTTAACGGATGCAGAGAACGTGCATCACATATGAATTATAGCAGGACACGCCTAACAGAACTGAGTCAAGGCAAAATAAAGCGCACATGAATTTAGAATACTGGTGTCGGTGGTAATGCTAGAATTTTAGCTTCCGACTTTCTATCTTCTCCGTTTTTAAATCTCTGTAACCAGTCTTCTCTGTATCTCCCGTACGGTATAGTGATGTACATAAGAAGAGCAAACGAATGGATGAGAAGGTAGAGAAAAATAAACCAACTGAAAAGGAACGACAGGGGTTAGAACGACAGTTGTAATAAACGACAATAAAGAAGAGAAGGAAAAACAAGACCAATAAAACGGAACCGTGAAAAGCTGGGGCAGAAATGATACAGACCGAATCCTTTAAAGCGAATACCAATATAAGCAACCGATTCCGTATCCTGTCTTATACAAGCCCTAACCAACCACTGCCGTTGCTCGAGTAGACCTTTTACGGAAAGGACGCGATGTGAAAGGAAAACTGCTTTTCCAAAAAAGATCCAACTACGATACTCGTATGAGAATCGGAGATTTTTGTAGTATGTTAGGTCGTTAGCATTGGAGCTGCCTACTCCGATAGTATCAGGATAATTGTTTATTCTGAAGGCCCTTATTGAAACTAAATGGCACTTCCGCTTGAGAAACAACTGGTGCTGACAAAGGATCTGCCAAAAGAGTGACGCACGACTGTGGGATCCCGTAGAGTATCACTACTTCATCAAATATAGGTCACATACGAGTCTAAATCAAGAATTTCCGTCACGCTTTATTTCTAAGACTGTATCTAAATCAAAACAGATATTTCAACGAAATGTTCTATAGGTTCCAGAAATGTTATCCCTAACGGTCATGTAATAATTTGTTAATGGTAACCGTGCGTTAAACGATATTGATAAATGTAAGCTTGTTAAGGTGTCGCCTAATTACGGTATATTTAAAAAATTCCAACGGGAATAAAATTTGGGCTGACAGCATGTCCAGAGTCTTAAAAATACAAAGGCCTAAAGCGGCCAAAAGAACTTGAAAGGTGCCAAAAAGGCGCAAAAAATTTAAAAAAGGCTTTCTGGACGACCCAATTAACAACTGAGATTCTACTTCCTAGAACAGCTGTCAATTTCTGTATTAAAAACCTAGGTGTATTAAGAATAGCTTTCAAAGCTATTTTGATAAATTCTCAAGCTCTTCAAATCTAAGTTAACTAAAAGATCTCGAATCTCTATCAGGAGTTTACTCCATGGAAATCTTTTGCGAATGTTCCAAAAGCCACGAGAGAACTGGCATTAATGTAGACCGTCAATTTTGGATTAAAAAAAAAAATCTCTCTTAGTACGATTCGTTTAGCAGAGAATGATTGAATCATTATTCCGAATACAACGCACCGTTGCTCGCTATGACGAGTGTTGTTTTGTATACATAAACACTTATTAAATATATGAAAATCATTTTATCAATAATGTAATAAAAATGAAGTTTCGGGAATTGTTTAAAACAGAATAACGTTATTACGGTAGTAGGTTTAAGATGTTCTATTGTATTTACTGTACACTAGCATACCTAGCATCACCGGAAGCCTGATTGGGAAAATTGACAGTACAACGCTACGTTACTTGTCGCATTCGTTAGAGCATAATAGCAATCAAGGTCATCTGGACTTGGATCAGAGGAATAAGGGCTACGATCTGATTTTGTTTTCCTCGACTCAGGCTGTGACCGAAACGCGGCAATGAGCTCATGCGCTGTCTTCTAATTACCATACTATTCGTTGGCCTCATCCATCAGGCCCTTTAGGAATTTCGGATGTCCAATATCATTGATCGTTCGCTTTAATAAAAGTACTTAATAATGACGGATGTAGTTGATATCTATTGCCAGAATCGGCATAAAATTACGCTTGATTCTACTCAACACTACCGCTGAAGTCGCTATCTGTCCTATTCGCTGCCATTTTTTCGCCCGACCCTTCTCTAGCTTGGTCCTTTTCTCGTCTGATTCATATCTCGTCGAAGACGATGATATCCTCCAGGCGAATTTTTTGCTAACAGTAGTAACGCAACTTATCACTGAAGTACGCCGCACATACTGCTATCTTTCCTGTATGTAGTTCGTGAAAAACGTTCTTTTTTTCTCGCTGCTCGTTTTCATTCCCAGTATCTTCGCTTGAATCCGATAATACATGCTCGAAGAAACCTTATATTGAGCTATCTATTATATTACTAGTAGAGTAGTAAAAAAAAAAAAAAGGTATGAAACGAATATACTGTATATTAGAAATTTCCTTACTTCGTGAAGTATGTAATTTAATATACGTCGATTGCGGTAGACGGATTATAATATTTATGGTTCTAACTCACAAACGTACGATAGAAGGTTAAAAGTTGTATGTGTTGTTAACACTGCAAAAGGAGGCAATTTTTAGCATCCTCTGTAAGTAATGTTTATATTGATTAGCAAGCAAATTATAAGCGGTATATTTCAACTAAAAGACGAATTTTTAAATTAAATTTAACGTAAGCAGAACCGTGGTAACTTTGAAAAAGTAAAAGAAAGAAATGAACTTAGTATAACCAGCTTCTAAAACTACGTTTGAGCTTTTAGCCCTCTTCAAATCGTTGAACAAATAAATACTAGCTGCCAAGTATAGGGTCGCTCGGGCAGATTGTTGAAGGTACAATTCCTTGAATCGAAATTCTGACAATTGCTTCAATAATAAATGGACAAATAGTTAATAACCGGTTCGGTATTAATTGACTAACCTACGAATCACCCCATGATGCATAAGAGTTTTCGGTTCGAGCCTAAAGAGTTCGTCAGACGACAGTTATAGCTCGTAGCGACATTATAAAATCGGCCGCTGAAGGTTGGCTATCCGTTCTTGCTATCAGAGCGGACTTCTCGTCGTCCCCTTTCAATATTTCTTTCAATTTCTCGTAGCCATATCGCATTGGTCGGCTACGAGCGATCAGGCCGAACGATGGATACAGCAGCAGTTTTCATCGTTGTCTCCTATTGCTCATCAACCCCAGTCCTCGTCTGCACAGCCCTGGCCAGCAGACTCACGGTTCCGCCATGTCCAGTCTGCTTAGCTCTCGTTCTAATGAAACTATCTTTTCCATCCGTCTTCCTTTCTCTGTTCCTCGTTCCACGCGCTCGAGAACTCAGCTACCAAACGACAGCCAACTATACCCTCCATCGGCGGAAAGAATAGGTTCGTCGAAGCAATAAAAATCAGTTAAAAATATCCGTTCGTTTGACTTTGATCAACCGTTCTTAAAAGGGGAAAGACTGGCTTATCTTCAAGCAGCAATGAGCAAATAGCCTGGCTTGCCCTATCATTTTCGAAAGTCTAAGCAAAATAACGAGTGACAATTGAACTGCTGAACCCGAACAGAGTTCTGCTCAACCCTGTCAATAGGATAATCAAATTTTACCAGATTTTGTTGTGGAGATCGCCGACTTGAATTAGGTTCTTATGAAATATTGAAACAAGGGGCGGCTACCACAACCGAGTGTGACCATAGAACAACGAAATTCGGACCCCTGGAAATGACCAACTTACTTTTTTACTGATTTAAATTTTGTTCTCTTCTATCACCGAACGCACTGCCTTTCATGATACGAAGAAATACTCACATGTTAAATGAGTGACCATATGGCGCATAACAGGGGCCGTCAAGCTGTGTTATATAGTAATTCTACAAAGAAAAAAAGCGAAGCTATAGATGAGCGTTCGCATGATAAGCTGCTAATCTTTCATGATGAAGCGTCTATAAAGAAGGAAGAAGAACTAGCTATAACAATCTATCTAACTCGAAATTATATTGTGTATCGATTAAGTACTAACTTGTCAAGACAATAACGGCAACCGCAATGAAACAGACATTGTATTGTCTGCAGTAGCAGAAGGAGCACTGCTACAGAGTACAATATTCAAGGGTCAGGAGGGGATAATTTAGCGTACAATGGCGTCTTTTGTCGCTTTCAAACAAAGTTGTAAATCGGATAGGACGTCTTTTCAACTAGATTGAACATTTCTCTGAGTAAACAAAACGTTTTCGGAACCGACTCGACTACTTGTACGACCACTGACGTCCTGGCAGCAAGCTGTGCGATCATCCGCTTTGTACTGTGGATACGCCTTCCATTGGTTGAAGCTCGAAGACGTTGAGAAAACCCGAATTTCAGACCTTTAAAAGGATACCTGGGAATACTTGAGAGGGCTCCCGAAGATCCAAGCTCAGTCATTCCTGTGGTAATGGCTGCATGTTTCAAATAAACATACAGACGTTTCGAAATGTACAATACAATGTAGGGATTAAATAAATCCCTACTCTACTAAAAGATGTTCTTTGTCAACCCAATCTACTAAATCTTCTAAGTGCTAACATCTTCATATAAAACAAGCCTAATCTCGCTTTAGATCTTAAAAGCGAATGTTAGTTTAAAAGTAGGCGAAATATATGAAGAACGGCTTTTCGTATAATATATCGAAAAACAATTTGAATTGTGTAGTGCGCAAATAGGTTTGTAATACTTAGGAGGAGCCAGTTGCGAAAGAGCCTCGTGCTTCGCTGATACCCTAAATGACAACTTCCTGAACTAATAGTTCAACAAGAGTTTTCTTTGGCCCGGGCTATTTTCGTGCCGAAAGCCCATCGCTAATAAGGCCCACGCGGTTAACTTGGTGGCCAATGTACCTCCACTTTCAGTCCAGTCCACAGTTTCGCTCCATTAACAATCCGAAAAATAGCCTAATCTAATGTGAGACGCACTAAGTCCTACAGAAGAGGGTGCGAACTCTTATTAAAAATACCAAGCTATTAATGGTCACCTAGAGCAAAAGTATACGTCAAGAGAAAATTTTTTGTCCAGCTAATGCTACTGGCCAATTGAAATCGCCAAAATTCTGACAGTAAAGGTCACCTGAGCTCCCAACATTGCATCGCCGTTAATGTATCTACTTTGCTCTACCAGAGAGGATATATTTGATAGCTTTGTCAGCTTGCAAACTGCCGGACTCTGCAGCTTAAGCAAGATTGTTCATGAGGTCCTGCTGGAAACATTTATGCGTTTAACATGTATTCAAAACATACTTAGGCTAATTATGAACATAGTTGTGACTAAATGTTGATATTACACAAAATGACCATGCCCATCCCAATTAATTTTGAACACTGTGCGAGTGTATGACTAATGTGACAGGAATACTGCATACTAATTTATGGAACGACGAGATATGATGACAGTCACCGAATCTAACCCGAAGCTGTAAAGCCTGTACGTAGCCCAGCTATGTTACCAGATTACCTTTTCGGCTGGCAACTAACCGTATATTTATGCGCGTCGCTTTGCGGTCACTGGGTCCTGCTAGGGACATCCCGCAGCAATGGCGCTGATTCCACTATGATTATCTCCGTTACCCCGGCTTCCGCCGATACATTTCCCCTGCTGCGCGTTTCTCCTTATACCCAGATTTCATGTTTGCACAGGTCTGCACATCCCACACCCCCTTTGTGTAGCTTATTGAAAGCACAAATCCGGTCATGATCTGGAGCAACAAGGGTCTCATCGGTTCTGCATATGGACTGTTAGAGGGACGTTCGTTTGGGTTTGTATAAATGGTTTGTATAAAGGGGTTTGTATAATGATACTATCATACCATGTAGCCTAAAAAAAACAGTGAGAACTTTATGAAACAGCCGATAGCTACCGACCAGGTTACTTCTACACCGGCTCTTCTGACGGCGATCTGCCGTCGGCTATCACATCAGCAAATCACAACGGTGTTTTCTTTGCCGGGTTTTTCCTAGACACCTATTCTCTTTTTTTTGCGCTAACTGGATGTCGGGATAAATCTTGTTCCGTCCGCTGATGTGAGCTTCCCCATTGCCCTAGCTTCCTACAACGTTAGGACATCTCACGGCCCACAACCTCCTCCCGTCTGATTGGATGCTTTCCGAATGCCGGACACGTCCGTGTCCATACCCGCCGGCCAAAGGACAATAGTCTATGCAAGCTCTCTTCTTTTGCCGCTTTGCATTTCAGAAAACCTGGTACATACTTAGCGACGAGGGCATAATAACTGTAAGAGCTTAAATTGTTTGTTCTCATTATTACTGCTGCCTTCTCTGAAATCAATTCAGCCCTCACTTTGTTAAATAAAGTTTCGAACTTTATGTTCGGCAGCGCCGTTAAGCATTCCATCGTATGGCCGGTTCTCAGCGCGAAGCGAACCCTATCTACGTGCGGACTCGAACAGGCAAATACGTTATCCACGAAACAATTACGGATACATGTTTCGTGTCCCCTCCTAAACTATGTTGACATAAATAAAGGAAACCGTAACAAATATCTTCTAAAAGAGCAAAGGGATGAAACATTACATATATGCATTAAATTGTCTGGTATAATTTAGTTTAAAATCATCATGGATCTGTTAAATTAAGCAGTGACCGAACGCGCTAACTTAACGTGTTCAAATATTGCCTACCGATAATACCCTAACGATAAATAGTTCTTAGTATAAGCCATGTGTACATGAATTCAATCGGCTCATTGTAAACATTTATCTGTCAATGGAAGAAGGAGTCTCTTTGCTTGATACAGCCGGTGCCCCAAAGACCACCACCAGGCTTCGGTTCAATGATCGAAGTTTCCGGCGTGGTCGTTTTCCATAGCGCTAACATTAAGCGATTGTTAGATATGCGGTGGATAATAGTTCGTACCAAACGAAAATAGGCTCTAGTTAGACCGCCAGAAGGTCGAGCCACTCAATATCATAGTGCGACCTGCTATCGTCTTCTTGATCCTGCGCTTTTTTCTACGTAAGATGTATCGTTGCGTCATCAAAGCGTGAGCACCGAATCAGTGAGGCTCTCTATTCTGCTTCCTCCATGAAAGACAAGCCTAGTGAGGTAGGTGCTTACCAAAACGTAAGCACTACTGAGTCGTGCTAGACAGAGCGGCGGAACATCGTCCACCTATCAGCCAGATCGACTAATTTCATTGGCATATTCCGCTACATGACGAGGTCAGATTGCAGCGCAAGAGTTAAGGACGACTTAACCTCAGTTTTGCTTTACCGAAATTTCCTCTAGTTATTCCCTGTGTGCTTCCAGGGTTTATTACAGTGATGAGTTCCCGCGTCATTTGCCTTGGGAATCGTCGATACATGTAAGAGATCTTAACCCTAGAGTGCTGCCTCTAATAATATCAACAAGGATCTAATATACTCTAACGTTGTAAACGTAGACTCGGGAAAATAATATCCACGTGCCATACCTACACATCATTTTTCAGCTAGTACCACCATATCCCACAAATGACCCTCTCACAATTCTAAATTTATCCTTTTTAACAAAAATCATATTGTTACATGTCATTATATTAACAAAAATTACATATATATAAGCAATTAATTCGTTATTATAGACGTTTTCAGAAAATAGAATACCTATAAAATTCTAAAGCTTATTATAACGTTACATAGTTCTACAATGTGTCTCTGAATAAAATTTACGTTTCCAATCTAGGTCAGTACAAGATTTATTTTTCACTTTTAATACGTAAAGTTTTTCTTTGCTCAGTGCTTACGTCTAGTTATAACGACGTGCCACACATGCAACCCAGAACCCTACCTAGCAGCATGTCGGCATACTGTATTAGGTGGACTTTCCCTAGGCTCTATTTATTACAACATTCGTCGGTGACAGAGTCGCACTATTATCTTTTTAATTGTTTCCTAGTAGCTTTATGTCCTTCCTAGTTATTTCGCCTGGTAATGGTTTGTTGACGACCGGTGAAATTCGAAGCGTTCCATTTACTTCACTGATCAGAAAGCCTGGAACTCACCGTGGCATAGCCATAATGCGAACCTCGTTCATTCTTAGTTAGTCATATACGACTAACTAAGAATACATATATAGTATAACTAGAATGATAATCCTATCGCCAGTTTTGTGTCAGACTTTCGGGTGTATAGCTGTGCTTTGGTCCAAGTAAATTGTATGTATGTGCGTGCAGGCTCGTGTACCAATAACATTTGCATCTACTTCACCGTGAAGTGTTCGACTAGAGACGTTTGAATTAGCTCAACTCGTTTCGCGGCAGTTGCAGTATAGGCCCGGAGCAGAGAGGCAAAAACAAAGCCGACGTTTATTGGGTATCATTCAATTTAGTCGGCTTTCAGCATTCACAAGCTTACTACAACAATAATTTCGTTTGAATTACACATATTTCCTTGCCGGGGCAACTGGGAGAAAACAAGTGATCTGAAAACTTTGACACAGCTTGGAAGATTTACTATGAATACCATCATCAGTTTCAACAAACGCTAATTATATCTGACCACACACAATTAATAGACTTGTTAGTCGTCGGCGTGATGGTGTTTATACATACATACATACATATGTTCAGTTGTTATTTTTCCAAGGGGATAGAACAGGACTTCCTAATCTAGTTCGAAAATTCACATATCAGCTAACGGAGAAGAGGACATCGAGTTGGACATAATGATGTTATCGTAGTTATTAATAGGTGTGCAACTGCCAGAAAAAATGATAAATATTAATATTATAATTATAACCTTTATTATTATCGTTATTATTGCTATTGCATTGTGCTGTTGCTGTGGCGTTTTTAGGCGTCGTCCAGCTCGTATTTGTCGTAGGTCTATATACGTGTCTCATCCAGACACAGCCATTGCCCTTGTGGCTTTCCTCATATAATAAACGCTATGCTTAATAAATATCGCATGCATTATAAAGAACTCTTATGCCTTTTCACAGCCGTCCGATTATCCGTCGCTCGCCCTCGGATCTGGTCTCTCTTTTTCTATTTAAGACATTGAGAAAAATGAAATTTTCCCTTCTCTTTCGACTTGTGTATAATCGACGTCAAGGCGTTTATTACTGGCCTTTTGTGTAAGCTTTGCCGCGAACTGCAGATTAAGATGACCGACTTGTTATTAGTTCATGATTTTTTTCCGTATTATTATTATTATTATTGTTGTTAAATTCGTTCAAGCATTTGGGGGAGACTAAACCCCCGAAACTGCTTCGCCTACCACAGAATTCGCGCTTTGTTCCGGGTTCGTTCAGCACTGCTTTCTGTAATAATAGTAATATACATCTCCTCCTAAACGTCTAATTATATTGTGTAAATATCGTCACGAACTTAACTTTCTGGTGATATTCGGGTCATAATATTAGTAATATCATTATTGTTCGATAATATTATTATCACTAATATTATTATTATTATTATTATTTTTATTAGTGATATATACAACATTGCTGTCTGAACGAAATTCTCTACACAAGTGTCTGCTCACTGCGTCCCAATGTAGAGTGATTTTGTCTTTCTCGGGGAACTTATCGTTAACGCAATATTCTCAAAATTCAGCTCAACTTATAGCAAGTTTTATCTAGTTCCATCCAGTGCTTTCGTTCTACCCGACGAAAGCTAATGTCGCATATAGCTTTCTATCTCCATGAATGAAACGCCGCTTCGAGTAACTATCGTGTTGGCATTGGATTCATTATCCGCAAAACACGGGCGTGAACCCCGTTCTCGCCTATAAAGGGTCATATCAGTTAGAACCTTTTCCGGTATGCTCAAGATAGCATTCCTCGGTTCTGGCTTTCTTCATATGGTCTGGAACATCTCGGATCTGTTTACTTGGAAGGTAGGTACCTTGCTATGTTCGATACAGGGCAGCCCATGTACCAATATTCGTCTACTTCTCCCATCAGGCCTATTTCACCTGTGTAGGTCTGAAGCCGGTAAGAGCTTGTTGAGTTTCCGAGCTCATCGGTAGTGTGCTCTTACGACGGATGAGCGCCTTGGCACCCGAGCTAACAACGCCCGCCGATGATGAAGCCCCGCCAAAAAGGTCCAACTCCTAAAAGCAAAACGCGCCATGCGACGTCGAACAAACACAAAGGTACAATAATCAAAAAAAGAATAATATAAACAATGCAACAAACTTTCTCTGTCGTGCAACGACGGACATTGCAAGGTCTGCTTGAAAAACGATCAAGAACTCGGCTCTGAAAGGGCCTCCTAAATAGGAAATATCAGTTCTACTTATTAACAAAAACGTGCAACGGCTAAAAGAAACTTTGAGCTCAACAGCAATAGACGACCGAGTGAAAAATACGAAACCTAGCATTCTTTAGGGCACTGTACTTCATATATTTTAATAACATTCGGTACGAAGTGAACTCACTATAGAAGGTCATAGTCAATAAAGGAAGGAACAAGCCCTTTCAGAGTTAATCATAGGGTCCACAATTAGTCTGATACTTGCTAGTTCGCTTTACAGCAAGTAGTAGCAGCAACAAATGTAGTTTCGCAGAAGAAGTCGATCCAGGCAGTTGAGGTAGGTAACGAACTTGCAGTAATATATATACAATAGATGTTCTAGTCCATTATACACTCTACAGGATCACGATGGTGCCGTATGCCTGTCTACAATCATGAATGCTTCTGTTATAGATTCGACAATCAATTGTTGTTCTTAAATCCGATCTTGCTGCTGCTGCTGCTGCTGTTGTTGTTAAACCCTTTGCTAATGGCACCCTACACTACCTGTAGCTTAGAAGCGAGCAGATCATGCAGTGGGCTTCCAGGCTCCGACGTCAGCAGCTGTGCCTGCATGTCCAGCTCCAGAGCAAGCACATCGAACTGCAAAACACACAAAACTACACGTAAACACGCGAGCGCACAAAAACGACTGGTAGATATCAAACGGGGCCGTCAACTATTACCACTAGAGAAAGTAAGTAGGTCAACCTAAAATTGCAATATTAGAGATACTTAAGCATTTCCTCGCGGAGCAAGCTTAATGAGCTTATACGTGCCGGATCAAGGACCCCATCACTAGCTAATAAGTTGTTGATGGGCTAAGAAACTGTGCTAGAGTCCTAACTACGCCAAAGGAATGTTTAGACGCCACGCGATGCTAGCTAACTTCCGAAACTTATAGATATCGTCTAGGAAAAATGCAGTTTGCCTATCGGTACCAATTAAGTCCAGCCTGAAACGGTGTTTACTTCTATTATACCACGACTATACTGGCTTTAGGCACTGCAAGTGTCCTAATTCTATCTTGCGCAACAACCTATAGAAAAAGGGCACAATCTAATTAAACATATTAGCCATTTGCTTTTATTTGTTATTGTCATGTTTTCCATGGTTCATCGTTCTGTTGTGGACGTTGGTTGCTTGTTACTGTTGTCGAATATCTAGAGTATCACCACACGGAACAATCGAGCCACGGGGCCTGTGGAGTTCCTTAGTCCCTGGGTTAACTTCACCTAGTTTCCTCGTTTATCATCATTAATATCGCTATCTCGTCTAAACCCACGTCTTTCCGCATTCGGCTAACACGGCATGTTTCACTGCCCTTTGTTTGTCCATTTTCAATCATCGACCTCATAATGAATTTCGTCTGCAAGAACCTTCGTCTGCTCATTATCAATTACCGTTTTGTGTTACCTGCTATTCGTAGTTGTAGCTGTTTGCAGTTACGTTTCGTTGATGTGTTTCATTAACATCTTCGTAGTTTATCTTCTAGTGCTTATCTGCTCCTGTTTCTCTTTCTTCTTTGTCGTCTGCTAGTAAATGTTACATCACGGCTGTTTTTCTATAATCGGCTCTGTATTGTGTTGTTACTGTTCGTGTTGATACTGCTGTTTGTATGCCTGTCTGTGTGTTTGTTCATCCCGTAACTATCTATATGACACACAGGAAAAACCGTTCTCGAAATCAGAGGCGACCGCAACAGTCAAACAGAACAGGTTCAGTTATCCCTGGCGCATTTTCCTGCTTTCATTGTCATCTCATTTGCTGGCTAGCTCCTTCAAAACTTGTCAAACTCACATCAGATTCTATTCCATTTCGTCCACGTGCTTGCCTCATGAAGGCTTTGCATGACATACACACGACGCTGCATTTGTTAGGCGCCGAAACAAGAGGAGATTGGAGAGTCGTCGTGGGCTGTTGTGATCAACCAGCGAATTGGCTGCGGCGCGAACCAATACGACCCAGCTACCAGTTGATCGTGTCTGTCTCGTTGACGATTTCCCTTTCTCCCTCCCTACCTTTGGGCATGTAGTTGTTCTATGCTTCTCTCTATGCTGTCGTCATCATCGTCGTTATCGTTGCTGTTGTTGGTGTTGCTCACGTGTTCTCACGCACACTCACGCATCTGTTACTACCTGGTCGCTTATCAAGATCGGGCTTCCTCGACTTTGTGGCTGGCACAGGTTTTCGATCGTTCTAGTGCTTGCTATGACGTTGCCAATTGGCCACCTGCTGAAATAACGTGCCGTAACATCACGACTCGCTAGTCAGTATTACTCTTCGTCTCCACTAAATACATATATATATATATATATATATATAGTAATTAAACTTGAATGAGAGGGAAATGAACAAGGATGAGCGGAAGGTGGCCATCATCGTTGCAATTTCGCCGCCCTATCTCCAGGCCTATCTAAATAGGATATTCAGATAGGGAAACGATAAATGATCGTGTCGAATATAATGTTACAGATGTGTTGTAGGCCAACACAGACATGCAAATACACCGAATGCGTCCTCGCTGTTGTTCACAGAAACTAACAGTCAGACATTCGTATTCACGTTTTTGGGTTGAGACAGCCATTGACAAACAACTCGCGGCTACTTCCCATACCGCATTTTCATATCTATTGCTGTTCGTCTACGGTCTATTGTTATGGCAGTTAATTTCCTTAATTCATTACTGTAGGCTGGCATAAGAGGAGAAAGAATTCCATCTATCAACCAGGCGTGCATGAGTATAGCCTTTTTCGGTATTATTATGGTATTGTTTTTGTAATTTGCCGCGCCACATTCCGACTGAGAGATTCGAACGGGGAAGACCTGCTATGCAAATCGAGTTATCCCTGCCATGCGAATTAGGCAAGCCATTTAGAAATTGAAGAACCATCTTGAATGCTCCAAATGAGCTTGCAAAAGTCGTATACGTATAGAGAGAGAGAGAGAGAGAGAGAGAGAGAGAGAGAGAGAGAGAGGCAGATTGCTTTAACTGATAGTTCAGCGAGGATTTTGACCAAATCTAATCCTCCTCGACGCCATATTACCCATCCCGAATCTATTTGCCGACCCCGGTTACCCTGTGGTTAGTTAGCTCCTCCGCCCCCCTGTCCTCCTGCCCCGTTCCTTTCCTCCCGATTTTGTTGGTGTGTCTTCTATTGAACTGATTCGAATTTTTCGTCACCGACCAATCCAGTTTATTGTCGCACGTTGCGTTAACCATAATCATCGCTCTTGGCATCTTGTCCAGGCGACCTTTGTCTTGCCAACTGCACGCCCGTGCTAGCAATCGTCGTGTTTTTCATGTTCTTGTATTCTATGTTGCAGCTAGTAGTTCTTTATTACGGGTGCATTTTCTTATTCTGTGTTATTATTGTAATAATCATTAATACAGCTTTGTCAGTCCCGGGGTAAGGAGCCTTGCTTCGCTCGCTTAGTAGTATTTACCTCTAATTGGTTTTCCGTTTTTTTTCCCGTAACGCAATTGATGTCCGTCTACTACCACGTGATTAGTTCAATATTGCCACCATGGCCATTATCGTCGTTCTAACCGAATTTGCGAGTTGAAGCAAAATCGAGTCGTCCACCTCAGCTGCCCAATCCCCTTTTCCTCTCATACAACGCGACCTTCTATATATATATATATATATATATATGTTCTATCGTCTAATTTATTTATCGATTTACTTTCCTCTACGCCTGTTGATTTACTAGTTCATTCGTATAATTAATGTTAAATATATTCATGACCTTACGATCGTTATTGTTATAATTGTTCTTATTTATTATTATCTTTCGTATTATTTAATCAGCAGCTCTACAGTTGGTGTTTCTTTCGGTCTTGCCTTTTCTCTCTCGGGTTCCTTTGACATGAGTTGTGTACGTATGTGTGTATGTGTGTGTCACTCTCTGTTAGGGTACAGGAAAAAAAGGAGTAGATGACAATTATGATCCTTCATCCTCCTTTTCATCTATCTCATTATTATCATCATTACTATTATTATTACTCTTGCTATTTTTCACGATCGAACTCACTCGATCCGCCTCTTGTTTTTCAGACTCGTTCCCTCTCACACAGACACACCCTCGTACTATCGTCTAGCCGTCGCCACGTCGATCTTGTTGCCTTTTCTTTCCTTTATCCTTTCACACCACCATCACCATGGTCTCTTTCTAGCCCTCACTTGCTTACGCTCCCGACACTCGCGCTTTTCATTTATCATTATTCTTGTACATAGTATTTTTTATGACTCTCTCGGCACAGGTGTCTCGAACGCCGATGTCCTGCCTTGTCTCCAATTACCTCGAGGGTACGCGTTTCCTCGTTGATCTTTTTCTCTGTGGCATTCCCTCGACCCCTTCATCTAAAACCTTTACCAAGCTATCAGATGCTTTTCTTTGACCCCTCTACAAACAACTACGCTTCTCGTTATTGTTAATATTATTACCGCTGGCTATATCCTGTTAGCCCTCAATTGCTTGAATCGTCAGCCACTTCGTGTCTTCTATTATCATTCAATCTATTTCTTGCAATTGCAGATACAACTGTGCTACCTTGAACAGCAGCGATTGCTAACTAGTTTTTTTTTTTTCTATGTGATTTTTGTCCGTATGATCGGTCTATATGGATGTATGAGTGTATCTGTGGAGCCGACATACTCCGTCCCGCATGGCGGGGAGTGGGGGCAATTCTTCGACAGACATATGCCAACGGCTTCGAAGTCCAACGCAATCGAGGAAGTGACAAACGCGTTCGCTTTAATTACAACGATAATAATTAATGGTGGCTCGACTGCTGGGTGCTTTCCAAATTGCTGTCTGTGTAGTAAACTCCCTACCAGTCACGCTGAACTTTCGACGTAACTTTCACGATATAATTATTATATTAATGTAATTGCAGTAATAATTATCAACTGAAATAAAACTATCATTAGTTGACAAACAAATAAATAATGTATCGAATAGCAGCAGCAGCAGCAGCAGCAGCAGTAGTAGTACGTTAATAACATATTACATAGTTGAATAAGAGGTAATTATAATCGTACCGCAACGATCCTGATCCTTTTCCCATCGATTCGTTGCTTTGCTCAGAATATTTCTACACGTCTCTTACCGTTATTTGACTTTTTCCTTCTTACCAATAAATATTAATTCCCTATTATAATAAAAACTAATATATCCCATTTAATTATAACGTAATTACCAAGAAATGAGCTTGCTCTTTGTGACTTACTAGTAATAACGTCATCCTCGTTACCATCGATAATAGAATGATTAATTGACGCTCGCAAAAGCCGTCCCTCGCTCGATCAGTGCCTAATGTTAGTCATTAAGCACGACTGCCATGACGTCCGTCGTGCTCTTCCCATTGTTATCATTGTACTGTTGTCAACATAAATAATTTCTGCTATTATTATCATCATCATCATCGTCGTCGTCGTCGTCGTCATTTTTCATCCCTATATACACATGTTTCTTCACTGCTATGATAATTCTTCTCGTCATTTAATCAATAATTGTTGCAGTAGTTCATAATAGTAGTAGTAGTAGTAGTAGTAGTAGTAGTAGTAGTAATAGTAGTAGTAGTAGTAGTAGTAGTAGTAGTAGTAGTAGCAGCAGCAGCAGGAGCAGCAGCAGCAGCAGCAGCAGCGTCTCTCCTTATCATAGGGATATTTAGTATCAGGATATTGTGCTGTATGTGTTGCCCGTTGTCTGATCACCAATTCTCCTCGTTTTCCATTTGACTTCTCTATTTAGCACTCATTTCTACACTGTCACGTTTTGTTACTGTTTCTTTATCATTTGTTGAGTTGCCACCGTCCGACCAGCAGATACGGGAGAGTAAAGCAGTCCTGTAGTAATGGTACCATTCGCACAAATTGGCATAACCGACCGAGCACGGAATAGTTTCGTTACCGTGCATAAAACAGTACTATTATCCGCTTCGTCCCGCCAGTGTCCTGCCTCCCGCCGTTCATTCTCGACTCTGTCATTCAGCTTCCCGCTAAATTCTTTTTGGCCCTACCTCGTTACCAAGCCGTTCGTCAAGCTCTGCCTTCTAGCTTAGTGAATCTATCATCATTGTTTCACGCCTTCAACGTATCGATGTATATCCCCACAACCAATATATAGCAACCCTATCAGATGTCTGACTGACGGGTACAGTAAAATTGTTTCAATAGTCCCGTAAAGTTTTCGCTTCTCATAGGCCTAGCCTAACGTGCATTATACTGAAGATGGCACACGCGTTTCTGCCGTAGAAAGAATCGCTTAGCTCTTCGGACCAGCTACGAAGAAAAACATGGCAAAAACAAGAAAAGTCCGTCATCTGTCGAGTTGCGCCCATTAAATTACCTACTAATTAATCAGTAAAGCCGCAAGAAATGTTTAGCAACAGATGTTTTGTAAACATCTGATCTGGTCTCTATATTTTTATCAATCGTGTATGCATTGCTGCCCATCACATGGATCTTCTCGCTTCTATTTCGTACGTTCTTTTTTTTGATGGCATTACTTTTACAGAGGTTTTTCATTCATCATCTCCAACGACTGCCCTTCATAATTTAGTTCAACGACTATCAGTAGAATAAAATTTTCGTATCTGATGGATAAGCTGGTAGCTCCCAGAACTCTCGTTTGACCATACCGTTTTCAAGAGATAGCTTGTAAGGCCAACCTACCAATACCGACTTAGTAAGACAACCCGTTCTCTAACCCAGTCCGTTTCTCTAACGCAGATTGAACACAAAAGTACAGCACAATTGGAAAAGTGCAAACGTAACTGCGTGCCTAGTTTTAGGTTTATCTGTGATCGGAAAATGAAATTACCATTCAGAGCGTTAAAAGCGAAACAGGTCACGAGCCTAGGGCAGGGGCATACAAAAGACAAATCAAGGAAAGCTACACAAAATCGATGTAATGGAGCTATATACACATCTTTTTTAGCTTTCCTTATCCCAAAGACTCAGAGAGAAATGGCCTTGTCTAATTACCATTAAGCATGTGCCAGAAATGTCTAGGACAAACCGATTTGCAAAAAAGCAACTATCCAATTCTTTACTATAATACCGGTCGTTACAACACCTGCTCTTTCTTTCCATTATCCCACAGAGGCCAGATCATGCGCTGTGCGCATGTACATTCGCTCTGGCCGCATTTATACACGGGGCTGTTAAGCTGTGGCTCCTTACGATAACGTCTGACCAGGACATGGGTGCTTTCACCTGGGTTCAAGGACACCGGATGTGAACGCACCTTCCCGATCCGTTTCCTAACCTCCTATTACGCCACCATATATGGGCTTACAGCTTACTGGCGATTCACTGAGGCATTGTACCCCCTGCTAATTGATTGACGGTAATAGCCGACGTCTCCTGAAGGTCGTGTCGTGTCCACGACGGCAGCTCGTAGGCAACTGTAGGCCACTTGACATTTCTCTAGTCCACTCTATTCGATATTGGTATCCATTTATAATATATCATGACAATCCGTATGCATCCATTGTGGCTCGCTAGAGTAGCGATTGCTGTATGAACCTATCGCGTAAGGTTTCGTTTCGTCTTAGTGTACTTCATAGACTCGACTTTAAAAACAGAATAGTTACGGCGATAGTACTACTCCTCCTTCCGCCAGGTATAGCGGTGCTCGCCTTTTTCCCGATTAGATAGCCTGTCGACCCAGTAATGCTGTTTCCGTGCTGGTATGACGTGGGTCGTGCGACGTGAGGTGGTGTCTCTTCTAAATATATGACGCGCCAACCCGTCGTTCAGTGATCGGTTTCATTTTCTACGCGTCTTTCAGCTCGTTCGAGAATGTTGCCGGATTCGAACATCGCATTGCTTCGTCAACTCTTATCTGTTTCCATCCACCCGTCTTCCTAAATCCTGCTGCTGTTGTTGTTGTTGTTGTTGTTGATGCTGATGTTGTTGTTGTTGTTGTTGTTGTTGTTGTTTGCTTTTCCTTCCACTCTGCGATCCACCTGAATCCACATTTTCGGTTCGTCATGCTTTCACATTACCTCAGTCTGCAGTTGTTGCTGAATGCACACCGACTAGAAATAGACAGAGAAAAGAGAAAATAACACAAAGACAGCACAACAACAACAACAACAACAACAACAGAGAAGAGAACAACAACAACAACAACAACAAACAAACAAAGCCTCGTGTCATGACTATAGGGCCACCTATTCAGCTGCTGCTGGTGCTGCTGCTGTTCCCGCCACAGAACTAGGCCACACAGGTTTACTATAGATCTAGAATCAAGTCCTTCGTGTCTCTTACTATGCTTACTTGTTTTAAGCTTGAAAGTTTAGGGTTACTGAGGTCATTTAACTATGACACTATAAAGTTTCTACAACTAGAAGTAGAAAAAACGGATCCAAAATACAAGCAATATTTGGTCAAGCCTTAATAAACTATGTCCCTGCTTTTACTAAAATGTTTTTCAGTTTTAATAAAGGAAAAAAAACAGGTCCTTTAGCCACTAACACTTGATTAGCAGCTAGTTGATTCTCTGACATGAAACATTTTTCATTATCGAGAAGTAGTATCAGCTAGTTATGTGCCGAGTGGGTTACCTGAAACTACGGGCCCAACGAAGTTTCGACAGCAACAAAGTAAGTCGATTTAGCATAAAAACCAGACAACTACTACTACTACTACTACTACTACTACTACTACTACTCTACTACTCTACTACTACTCTACTACTCTACTACTACTACTCCTACTACTACTCCTACTACTACTACTCCTACTACTACTACTCCTACTACTACTCCTGTACTAGTAGTCTACTACTACTACTACTACTGTCCTCGTTAGCCAAAGTAATCGCTCACCCCTTGTCAATGTATGTTTTCACGGGCCCTCACAGAGACCATCACAACGATTCTAACATCTACATGGTCAGGGGGTGAGACCTAATAAAAAACCATTAACTGATTGGAAACACATCAGCTTTCAGTTAAGTGATTCCACAGTACGTGTACAGTATAATTTCATATCGTTTTTATTGATTTGTTCAAATGTTTTGACTAAGCGTCTTAAATAGGGACGTTGGCTATCACCTTGAACGGATGTGAACGTCTTCCTTCAGTGATACTCTTTATCTGAAGGCTCTATTCCGCTATTCGGAATATTGTCACAATGTATTCAAACAATATTGAAATTTTCCAATTTAGTTCAGACCTTCAAAACGATTTTTGTTTTAACTGTTGATATTGAATTTTGCAATAAATATGGACGGCATTACTATTGGCATCGTGAGCCTGTCAACTTTCTACTGCCGACACTAATCGCTGTTGGATAACACCAACGAAATTTAAGTTAACAAAAATCTTTTCCGATACTAACATTTGTCAGCTGGGCACGCGCGGCACCTTGCACAAGTGTACGTTCCACCTGCGGTGTTGTCGATTTATAAACCGAGTTGTTTGTTTTACCAGCCCTGCCCTCAACCCCCTCAATTTTCTCGCGCCTCCTGGGTGCTTCCTGCGTCCTGTACTATAGACCAGTCGATAATAGGAACCCACTCGATCACCGCCTACGCCAATCCAATTAACTATTTGTCTATTTGTTTACGGGACGCGAGTTTCCTTCACAAAAACGTTCTGCAGTAGGATAAGCTTTTGGGTGGCGTTTACTTTCAGCTTGGCCCGGCACCGTATGAAGTCTGGGGTAGCTAAAGGGAACGAGTCGATATGAAAATTAGAGTAGATCCTACACGATAAATAGGCTCTTTGGCCTATGCACTCGAACGATGACAGTCGGTTCTGGTCCACTCCATCAGCATTATTGCTGCGTGTTTCGCACAAGGGTTCACCTATTTGAGATTCACTTGCCCGCACAAGGCAAGCAATCATAGCCCTCATATTTGGGAGACGGAGAAAAATGTTACAGGGATCGATAGGCGTCGTGATTTTGTATCACAATCCTTTCACGTTTGTGCTTTTAGTGTCAGATTGACTCCTGTCTGCAATGTATTACTCATCTCGACTGTGTGATCGTGGTAACGGGCGGGGGGCCCTATTCATCAGGTGTGTATCATTGGTAATCTAGCAGGATGACCATTATCGATATATTAATAATAATAATGCTAATTACTTGACACTGATAGGTGAGTGAATGATGTTCGTAATGACAGATAGTGGTAATGGTGATAGATTGATGATGGTGTCGATGTTCTCGGTCGGACTCGTTAGCCGGCACCCACCTGCGGGTTCTGGATGGCCATCTGTTGAACTTTCTGCCAGAATTCCTGGCGCTGCTTTTCCTTGGTCTCGTCGAGTCCGCTCTCCTCCTCAAACTTCTTCACACACTCGTTGAACAGCGTTTGGTTAATCTCCATGAACTGCTTCAAGGCTCCGTAAATTAGCCCATAGATCGTCTTGTTCCAATGACTTTCTCGGTTTTTGTACAGCGCGGGAAACATAATAGGCAATATTTCCTATTGGACAAAATAACAAATACGATACATACGTTGATTTTCCATCATTGTACTATTCTGTTGAATTTTCACGTTCAGACGGTTAGGGAATATGCATAGATCAATTCACACCATTAGAATGCTTGTAATCACGCATATGATCGACGATGACACGTTCCAGGTCTAGGTGCTTTTTTCCTATTGATCGCTTAAGTTCATTTGCTGGTAACGACGCTACATTTAGTCACTGTTCTATTCCGCGAGCTACAGAGCGCGAAACTACGACGTAGCTATCATAGAGTGCCCTATAGAACATAAGACTTACATGCACATTGTCCGAGATGAGTGACATGATGTATTCATTGTTACAGTAGTACAAGGCCCTTTCGGCCACCTGAAAGTGTGGCGAACTGACACAGCGTGCCAGCTGTTTGAAAAGTGGGACCTGAATTTTTTGAAACTCTGCCGGTTCGATGACGTCCAAGATCTCCTCTAGCTCATTCAGAAACATCACCTCCTTAGGACTGTGCACCTGTTACAGATGTAAACAATCGGCAAAGAAGGGTCGTTATTATGATAACGGCAGAATAGTTTAATGACCACGTTTTTTCGCGGCTTTGCGACGACGCTACGATAAAGGTAGATTTATAATTCTTTTTTTGCCCCCTGCTGGGCCTCTGAAGCCTCGCCTTTTATTTTGCAAGGTACGACAAAGGTTCCTATTGATATAATAATAATAACAGTGGAAGCTAGATGAAGACTTTACGTTCCTGGCGTCTTTTCAAAGCTGACAAGAAGCCGATCCGGTCCGAAAATCTCCCGGAAGTTTCGATGATTGGTCAGCAATCGCAAGATAACATTATGTCAAACGCCAACTGAGTCAACCTACAAACGTACTTCTATAGCCAAAAGAATATCAACTGAAGACCGCATTGCAGGCCAAGAAAATGGCATCAGACGGTCTAGGACACTACCGTCAACAGTAGAAGGTACAGTATTTTGCACGATTTTATCAAGAAGAACTTAAGAAAAAAGTGATAAAACGCTAACTCGTCATGTAGAAGGCAAATAATACGTATGGACGTGTATACGGAACAACTAATAAAATGAAATTGCACACGCTCCAACTCCAAGAATCTATTGAAAATCATTTACGGTTAACAATAAAGATATCTGTGAACATTCGTACTATCTCTAAATACTATAGATTTCTTGAATCATAGGATGGACGTCTCAACGCCTTGATTTAATCAGGGAACTTACGGTAATAGTGTAACGAGATCTTGATTTATATCGGCCTAATGGAACAATCCCAGAGCAATAAAAAAGAAATGCAGTCCTGCTGCGGTATTGCCTCATAAGTCGACCTAAAAAGATTTTCATCTACTCGTAATTTGTAGTCATTCGCTATTTATTAGACCGACACTTTTCAACCATTACCTTTGGCCAGAATTTGAGTAGCGATAAGATGACCGGCTTCGTCAGCGAGGGATCTTTCTCGAGGAATTGTACAACACAATATGCCAGCTGAGGATGGTAAACTGATAGTGATTTGACCTTGTGTAACGGCATGAGAACTTTTAGAAGGAATACTTTGTGCTCTTCTTTCAGTGGTAGCGCGAAACCATTGATGATGGAGCCGAGAATCTCCAACAGCTCGGCGACCCCGTTGTGCCGCTCTGTCTCATAGATGAATCGGTAGAAGATGTTGTTGATCTGTTTGCGAATGTAGCCGCGAAGAGACAGGAACTTGCCGTAGATGCGGTGCAGTGTTGTCTTTAGAAAGTCACGCTCGCGCGGGTCTTCGCTATCGAAGAGCTCGAGCAGCTGCAGAACAAACCGATGATCAATGCACCTTTTGGCGAGCGTCGGCTGGAAGTTTGCTGATTCAAGGAACCTATTCGCGAGACGCAGCGTTCGGAACACAGGCGATTTCATACATAACAAACGAAGCACACGTTAGTTACCTATTTACAATGTAAAATCACAGGATGAGAATGAATCGAATAAGGATTGTCGTTGCATGAAGTATGTTCATACAGTAACAATAGGAATCGAAGAAATATGGCTGGCGCCAAACTTTCGATTGAAAATAGCGTTAAAGATTATTATCCGTAACATCGAAATTAATTTCATCCAATCCCAAGAAATGCAAAAATCCCTAATCTAATTCCGTTGATTTTTGGCCTTACGGTAAAACATGGGAGCCAGTTGGTCTATTCCAATACAGTCGCTAAAAACAGTCGTATAGTGGACAACCTGGCTCTATTACGACGATCCAAACGAATCGGATAGGATTATGACGTGACAGTACATAAAGATTAAGGATCAACTTGGCCAGTCCTACAAATGAACTTCACGGCTTCTGATTGATAAAGCCTTTTCTCATTTTAGCAAGTTTAAGACGCGATAAGCGATTCCATCGATCCAGCATATGCCTTCACTCAAAGAGACAACACTACGCGCTCGAGTATTGTCTATGTCAGGTCGTAATACCTGTATTCACCTAATGTTTACTGCGGCCGCCGACTCGTACCTGAGAAAGAGTTCATAAACAAGCTGGAGATGCGGCCAGGCTGCCTCAAGTGTAGGCTCATCCTCTTCAGGGTCAAACTCAGCGCCATTTGGATTACTTGACGGTGGCAGCGTCCGGAACACGTTCGTGGCAAACATGCGCGTTATCTCGCCTAAAATAAACATTAAAACACCAAATAAAACTCATCACCGTATATACTTATTGGTCCCGATATGGGTTTTTTTAGTAAGGTTCGTTCATTTTGTTGGCTTTCTTGCTCCACCAAAATTAAAAAAAAAAAACAATTGTTTTTCGTGAAGCTATATCGACCTTGGCACACCGAGAAGATCTGTCTGTCGCTGCGCTATGAACCTAACTTTTTTCTCTCAAATCAAAGGAGAGGATAGAAATATACCAGCTTACTTTTCATCATGGTGTCGTTTATTGGTATGGCATTAGGTTTGTTAATTGATGCTAACGTTAGATGATCAGCTGCCGCTTCCCCGGTTCTACCTGACGTCAAACGTCCGCTTCGGTCGGACCGCATGTCGCAGCCACTCGGCTGCGAGATATTTTATGTCCGGCAACTTTTTGACCAGTATCATTGAGGAATTGGGTGGATTCGCTATACCCAGATCCAAAGGTACATATTTATTGATTCAATATTAATGAGACCAGACAAAAAGTACAAGCAGATTCTTTATTATTCCTCCATTTCTTTATTATATCCTTATTTTTCCGCTCAGGCGATAAACCTCGGCAATTGAATGTTTTTGATATTCATATGGACTGGTATTTAGCGAGATCTTGGGACTTAACTTTGCTTGTTGATGCTGCCAAAAGTGACAGACCCAGTTTGTGACCAGATCGAGACACCCGACAATTAGATTGTTACGTTCACCCAATGATGCGACGTCCGCGATATACCGACAATATTGAAATCAAATGCTGCGAATAGATCTGCGGCTTGCCACTGACTCTCAGCAATTAGTTGTCCACTCTAGGAACTGACTTCGTTTGTTTTATTTATCTTTATTTGGCTTTCGGAGAGGTCTATAATGACCTTTTCGCCCTTTGACAAAGCACAAATCGCTTCAATTAACGCGAAAATGTAACCTTGCTTTAGTATAATTTTCACTGATTAAACCAAGTACAATTTAAGAGCTACTATGTTATTGTGATAGTAGTTGCTTATGATATATCCCTTGACGTATCAAACCGATATGAGTGCTTCAGCTAACAAGAGATTTCTCTTATTTGTATGTTACTAGGAAACTTACTTTTTTTAGTATATTATTAGTCTCGTAGTATTTTTCGGTGCAGTGGAATAGACCTGTTGTTCTTACCAAACGATTTCCCGACATGTACCACTCATCTAAGGGTGCACATCGTCTCTTTGACGTTCATATAGAAGCGACGTACGGCCGCGTCAAGTTAGATAATGCGGCCGTGTCTTGGTGTTTCGACTTGAGCCATATATGCTCTTAGCATTGGTCTTTTTAACTATACAAGTAGAGAAGCATTTGTTCGTCTGCCTAATTGCAAACGGTTGATCGGCACGTTTAAGGATGAATCTCTAAAAGCATCACGGACTCACGCAAATCGAGGTTGTAGGGAAAGGATATGATAGCGACCGAATATGTTAGAACATTTGAATTAAAATACAATGATAAAAAACGTACGTTACATGTACAATATCTCTTCGTCCCTGACGATACAGCAGATTATCCTCGTTTCTACTACACTACGCTGAAGTCATTGCAGCGTCTGTGAAGGTAGTCATTCAGTTACTCATCGAGACCTACCATAGACCGGTTCGGTGATCGCTCCTCGTTGTGTACTCAGGTAGTCTAGCATTTCATGAAGCGCTGCCCTCTTGACCTCCTTCCATTTGATGTCGGACAGGGGATCACTGACGAAATCGAAGATCACACAGCACTGTTGCATCTTCTTAATCAGGAGCGCTTCACGCTCCTCTGGAGCAGCATCTGCAATGAGTTGAGGCAAAAATTGATAAACGCTTATCAATTTTAAATGAATTCTCTCTCAGACAATAAATGAATTCTCGGAACGCATAATATGGCGCAATAAATTAACACGCAGCTTCAAGTTAAAGGCCTATAGCTACCCAGGGTATAGCGATACGATTTTAACTCGACGCCCAAAACGTTATTCAATTCGGTAGCAGCTGTGTCTCAGGGGGTAGAGCGGGGTAAGAATTATCTAGATACTAGAAATTGTGTAAACATCCTCCGGAATCCATCGATGTATGTATTGGCCCAGACTGAATGTAAGCAAGTCCTTGTTTGTTGTCGACAAATAGCACGCAATTTATTACATTCTCGGATGGGCGCCAAGGCCGTCGCGCGCCATGCGCATACAAATCGGCCGTCGCAAAAACGTCGGTTCAGAGCGATCATCTGATGTCCCGGCTTATCTATTGATGGAATTTGACGCTATACGGTGGCGTGAGCGCTTTTGCTCGCAGCTCTGAAAGGTTTCCATAAGGTTCTCGCATACACGGTTCCGTGATGACTCTGTCGCTGCTGTCACGTTTTAGCATGCACAACTAATTTTTTTTATAGCCGGCTCCCCTCTCTAGTTTAAAAACAACGTGCATATTTTATTCTGTTTACCGTCGTATTCGCGACTCGCCAGTATATCAAGTGCCTTCCTTTAACTAGTAGTCACGAAACATTTGTTTTGAAAAGAAGAGGCGTTTCTCACGATGTAAACCAAACTCTCATTACTCCTTTAGAGATCTTCTGTGAAAGAATCCCGATGGCCCTTTTTTGTTACCAGGTTTTGCTAACTTGCATAATACAGATTTTATTGCGACAACCGCAACTAAATGCCAGAGAAGCGTCATTTTCCACCCCGCTACCCTTCCTTCTAAGAGCCAACACAACGACAATGACTAGAATGGTCTTCCGTCCAGAGTTCCATATGTACTATGTTTTCCCGATGACAATCATCAATAGGATAGTTGTGTATCGTTTATGGTCTCCTCCTCGCCCTAGCCGACCTTTAGACGCTCTCATCACAGGATGGCAACATGCTCCTTTCCAGCGTCGTCCATAGCTGTTTTCTACCTCTACCCCTTTCTCTCTGTTCGTCTGTCTGCATGATAACCCCCCGCGCTGCCGATAACCGCCTCTGCTGATAACGATTCGTATTTGACGATTGCTCGTAGAGACAACTGGTAACGACAACAGTAGCGAGAGCTACATCACCGACAACATGCACATAATGATAGGGGACACGGAAAGCTAGTGACGTTCATTACGGCCATGGTAACCACTAATCTGCAGCTGAATGCGTCCTTTTATAATGTCACTTCTTATGACAGCCAAACGATGGACAGCGTGCAGAGTTTCTTTTGTTGTTATTGTATTGTGATTGCCCTCGCTACCATTAGTTTTACTATGCCCATTATTATTGTTACAGATTTGTAACCTAACAAGAAGCACATGATATACTGTCACACTCGGTCAACTAGACGCTTCCACCAGAGAACGCGTTTAGAGCGGGACAGTTGAACCTTGACAGACTCTAGTACCAAGGAGACACACACAAATACATGGACAGATCGGGTCAAAAACAAAGGCTAAAGGCAAAGATATAACAACCAGCGCTGCTACCGACGTGACCACGCGTCGCCTTACCTACAGCCGTAAAGGACACGGCGCTATCCAGCCTGACAACTTAGCAACATATTATGTACGACTGGCAGTCGACTTCATTGACGCAAGACGTAATACCATTTCGATTCGCAAGTGGGTTTGTGGTCAACGCCTTACTTTGCCGAAACAATGGGCAATGAAACAATTTTCGATTGTGAATGTTGGAGTGAGGTGAGGCACTGCACAGTATCCAAGATAAGTCGACGCCTTTTATGGCGCCATCCGGCGCGCAGTGCTGCCACCATTCATAAACATCTTATTCCGCGACACGCAACTGGGAAACGCTTGCCGATGCCAGCAGCCCGAGACTAACATGGGTAAGTCGGTACGATAGATGCGTTAACCGTATGGAGATGGATCGAGGCAGTGAAGACATACAATCGATTCTTTGCAAAGCGGTCTTAACATCGTTTCTAGATGTTCAAAAATAAAGAAATCACTGAAAAACCCTAATGAGATGAAGCCAATAACGGTCGTTGTGGTTATGTCATTAAAATCAATTGCGCTCGTCTAAAGTAATAAAAACACGCCCTAAGTAGAGGAGGAACTAATTATTGAACGATAAGTAAAAAACGTGACATAACGTTTCCGGGTAATTTCTGTAACTAAGAGGTACGAGTCATCTAATAAATGCCGAACTCGAATACAAAATTTAATAATCAAGACAATTCCTAAATTATTCCTTATTATTATTATTATTATTAAATTATTCCTAAAAAAAATATTTCAGCAATCCGAAAAAACGCATAGCATACCATTAACTACTTTGCCACCCTGAAGATTATTATCTTCGTAGCCAACGTGATTCATTTGTCAATAGGGGAAAATGTGCCCGCCCACCCACCCAAAGCTAAGTTTTTGTCGAAATAGGACCAACAACTGGACGCTGTTCACAAAATAGCCAATGTTATGCCACACTCTTAGAAACGAATGATTCGCCACGGTCTCTTCGAATGAGTTAGAAAACTGCATGTTACATTGGTCCTTCTCTATCAGGCCAATGGCAGGAGACTACGCGAACAGGGTTCTCTACCTACAGTAGTCAAGCAAAGCAGTTCAATCTTGACGCAAATTCTGCTGACAATATTTAGTCAGCCCAATAGACTGCCTTTGCTCGTAGAGTCAGGTTAAACCAAGCCATCTTTTCAACCTGGCGCTTCTTCGCCCTAACGGACGTGCCCTTCTTTTCAACTTCGTGTATGTTGAGCTTCTATTCAGGACACCCCCATAAGCGCGGTTTGCAGCCACAAGCGACAACAACGACAACCCAGAAGACCTCTACAGCCAATTTTTGGTGCAAATGCCCTTTGAAAGCAACTGGTTACAGATACCATTAGGCGACGAAAGAGACAAACGACAAACTTATATATTGGGGATTTGCTTCAGATGAAGCCCAAAGGCACTTTCTGAGAATCACTTGCATCCCGGAATCCTTAAAGTTGATCCTAACCAATCGCAAGTTCTGCTTGTTCGCATCTTAGCGAGTTGAAAGACTTCACAGACGACCTCACCACTGAGAAAACACGTATTGCCAACGTCTGTTTACAACTAAGCCGGTGTAAGCCGTACTAATATGGTAGCACGCTGCTTCATCGTAAAGTACCATCGGTCAGACCGGAAAGTCTTCGCGTGCCTCAAGGCAAATTTACGACGTTCAAGCTATGACCAAGGCATATGATTGACGCTCACACAGCAGTTGAAATTGAGTCGAAGATCATTTTCTAGTAGCGCCACATTCAATATATTCGGGTTATCTTAATCAGATGTGATTTAGTGCTATATACAATCCAATAAAAACTATTCTTTAGACGTTGACAGATGATAATCGATTACCTTTCGTTCGCAAATTTCCTGTTGTGAACTTTAAGATTAAACACAGAACAGAATCAAAGAACTGCATTAAGGTATGATTGTTATATTGCCTTTTCTTCTATTATTAGATCTTTAAAATTTTCACAATCCTCCGGGCCGTCGCGCGAACCAAGTAACTACCATTATGAGGAACTACAGATCGAGTCACCTCAAACGAGGGTCGTTTGCTTCGCCGATGGCGATGAGATGAGTGAAGAAAAGCAAAAGAGCTGGCGCTTTAGTGGATAATACCCGCAATCGGTGAATATGGAGCCTATGCCATGTCAGGCAATAAATAACGTAATGGATTGGCAGACAATTACTCTAGATGCGATTGATGAAGACCACCTAAAGTAAGAACCATGCTGAACACAACATACTAATGTATAGCTTTCCTTGAGCCCCCCTCACCCGTACAATGTGCCTCTTTTTAGTTTTCTATAGCGTTTGCCTTTTCTATTTCCTACTATTTACCTTAGACAACATATGGCCACGTGTGAACATCAAGAACAAGAACAAGACATGTGCACTGCACGGTATACATTATAGACTGTATCATTACATCTATAGGTAAAAAGAACGTCTAGTTTTATATGTACATACCTTTGATGGTGGGCAGATCCACAAGTTCCCTATTGGTAGTCAGGTTGAATCTGGACGAACTCTGTCGGCGTTCGCGTTTCACGTGCGTTGGCGACGTGTTGCCGCCTGTGTCCCGGGGATTCGTTGAACCCGATCCGGCGAGGGGTGCTCCACCGAGCCCACCGCCCCCGTTGGCGTATTTTTTCACTCCGGCCCCACCTCCGACCCCACCACCAACGCCTCCTCCTCCTCCTCCTCCACCGCCAGCGGCGGCGAGACTGCCCGGCGGGGCCAGGCCCCCGCCTTTGCCACCGTCCTTCATGTCTAAGGCGCCCTTCGATGAGTACGACGATATCTGTCGGAAGAAAAAATTTTCTAGGTATTCCATTTCGCACAACATCGTGGCTGCTGTTTTTATGTTGCTGTTGTTATTATTCACTTGTGTTGTTTGTGCGCGCCTACTTCATTATCATTGTCGTCGTCTTCTTCACTGTTCGTAGCCCGACAAAGCTCTAACCAGTTCCATAATAGTACTACGTTACCAGGCTGCCATGTGTTCCAGCGTTCCCGCTAAACGGTTGTGCAAGTACCGTAACGATGCTGGCCTTTCATGTTATTACAGAACATCGTAGTACGTTAAACACAAGCATAGTTTGCAACATAATCTATAGAAATCGTAGTTCTTAATAAAGCATAGATAGTGAAGAAAGTCCAAACGAACACGACATGTCGCTCAGTCACTGCGTTGATGCTATTACAAATTGCTCATTACTCATCATTGTGCGAGTACCAATACACAACAACAATACACAAATCCAATTAATGAAACCAGTCCATGATTTCAGCGTCACCCCACACATAGTTTTTCATTTCTTTTCTTTAACGTTGAGCTAGCACTTCAGCTACTGCAAATGGCTTATAGACACGAGTCACTGCAGGTAACTTTAGTATCGTCAACCTTGGTGAAGGAAAGTAAGACCTCTGGATCTGACCACGGTAGCACCTAGGCGATCGTAAACATCTCAATGTCCCTCTTATATCTTTTCTGCTTTCGAAATCGGCTCCAATTATGTGTACTCTCGGCTTCGTCGGCTTATTCAATCCACCTACTGTGTAGCTGTCGAGAATAATAGGTTACCGCTACGATATTTCTACATCATTCAGTACGTTTGACACTTGTACATCGTCCATCTTGCTGATATGATGTGACTTTAGGACCACGGTCTGGCGGAAGCCCTACGTACGAACGTAAGTCAAGTGACCAGGCCGTCCAGTCGCGTTCTCATTTGTGTTTACCGTGCTTGCCGTTTACGTCCGACGAAGACTTATACAACAGTTCTAAACAAAATCAAGCTAAGCCCTTGCAACAGCAGCAGCAGCAGCAGCAGTCTCTGAAAGCCTCTTAAACGGCTCTCAATACCGCCGCAGAGGCCTCACATTCGCTTACTAGACAAGTTCTTTCTTTTTTTAGTTTGAATAATTTCCTCCTGTGGCCCAGCAGTCGTTCGCGCGTAAAGTAGTTTTAGTTGAGACAGCGCAAGTCCAAGTAGCGTATCCAGCCGGCGCGGCGACGTCGGAGACACCGTTAGCAACACAAAGAAAGCTCAAGCCATGCCGCACTGAAGCAACATTTATATATAAGATGGAAGCCCTATGTGTCTTTGCCTGTGACGATAACCGGCGCAGTTTTGTATCACTTGAACAATAACAACAACATTAAGATTTCGGTGGCGGGACCGCGATTCAAAACTGCGCATTTATCTGTTCTGTGTCCCCCGTGTTCGCGCACCTTTCGCAGCTGGGAGTAGCTGGCGTCACAACCAGAGTGCTACAAAGTTACTGTCAATGCTAAGTTTGACAGTTATTGCTACTGCTGACTAACTATAAACATACGTCGCGGTTCCCGCGGCTCTCCAGTTAAAATCACTGTCTGCTCGCCTGCCCGGTCGACTGGTGAAATGATCGCTCAGTCCCCGCTCCATCGGCCGTAACAGTTGGCAGACCACAGAGGCATACTAGGTATGTCACCAGCCGGCCGGCCGGCCGGCCGCAATTATGTTGGACGCCGTGATTAGCGGCTCAGCTCGATACAGAAAACAGATAGAGCTGCTGCTGACAGTGGGGGGAGCCGCCGAACTGCCGCTCATCGCTTCGCTCAGTTGTTGGCCGGTGCCCGGTGCTCGATGGAAAACTACAGTGAACATGCCAATGGCCACGCCGCAGCGGCACGATAACTTGCAGCAATGACATCAGGAAACTTCTGTCTGTGAACGCAGTGCGCGCCGAAGCCGGCCAGCCGGACTTCACGCTTCTTTCTTTTTCGCTAGACAGACTACCTTGCTCGATGTAATGTTATTCATATTGTAGAATGGCGAGTTTCCCTTGACGCGGTTGGTAGACTTCGGCCAGACAAAGGTCAATAGTATCTGTATCTCTCGTGAACGTCTCTTTCTGCAATCATGTATCCTTCTTATCCGTTTCGAACTACGCGTGACGGCACTTTGGATAGATGCGAGAGCGATTTCCGTTCAAGATATGGCAGTTATGGCTAAATTAGGACTAGAAACAGCGGCCGGATGTTCGAGCGAGGCAAACTGCTAACACACCTAGTAACTAATGTGAACCCTTGCTGCGGTGTGTGAGACTAGGAAGCTATCATCGCTGTTGTTATCGTCACCAAGTTTTGGCTCAGTTTTTAAGCCAATTCGGCACGAGATTTTTTCTGATACTTTGGTGTTCTGTCGTTCTTCACGTTTGCTCCCTTTTTACCGCTGTCTGAATCTCTTCCTGACACACCAAATCACTACGCTAATCTATCACTACGCAGACTGCTTAGCCTATTACTCACGACCATCATGTTCCCATACTATATATTTGACGCCTGGTACGTTGATATGGCGTTCCTCTTGCGCTCCCATCGGCTTGCCATAACGGCATCCTCATTAACAGATTTAATAAGACCAATCGTCAAGCAGTAACGACGAAGCAAAGTTGCTGCGATTGATAAAGCTGAGTTAAACAAGCATAGCTGTGATCTGTATACATAACGCCATCCGAATCCATACGCAGTGTGTGGGGGGTAAAGGTTATAGGGTCGGACCCGTCAACCTTGCGTACCACCACTGCACGAACAGGGTGATTCACTACCTGTTCGTGCCCTCTTAGCCTGGTTCCCACTTTCCTTTAGTCGAATGCTGTCGGGAACACAGCGGTTAAAATAGGTAGCAAAGCAGCCAATATATTTTTGGTCTAGCACAAACAAAACGTCTAGCTTTCGTGAGGCCGAGAGCGCCCCTCGCGGCGACAACTAGTGAGGCTGCAAAGAACATGTCCCTATTATTTACAGCAGCCTGAGCAGCCTTGTCACGCAGCGTAAACTACCGCGGCACGACTCACGGCGTTAACTCGTTATGTTACCCCGGCAGCAAAACACTACCACGCACATATCGACCTACGCGAAAGTCCAATGACGCTATGGGACATTTTTACGTCAAAATGTTTCAAAAAATTCTCAAAACGTGTGAATTGAACGTGGGAAATTTAGATCGACACAGATAGCCAGAGCGAGTAACGAATTCGCTAAACTCACAATAGACGACAGACAATCGGACACGGACACGATCGGCGTACGGACAAACGCCAAAAATTGAAAGCAAGCCTGTACACACGAAGTCGACGCTCGGTGGGGCAATCGTTTGATATGTGATTATACTAAGCAGGTTATCGCTATAGACAGATACAACGGAATGGACGCACAATGTGGGCAATCTTTACACTGCCCGAGGTAAGTTACTACGTGTCCGTCTCTCAGTATTCAGTTTGTTGTGCTTTGATCCGGTCTAATCTCAGTCGGTTAATCTGCGACGCTCGACAGTAGTTAGCCCCACAACAGCAGCAGCAAGTTAGAGCCTATCAGCTGCGGCAAGGTGTTTGCGCGTGTTAAGATATGGCCAAAAACAGCGTCGTTCAACATATCCAGAGTCGTTTTTTATGCCGAAAAACAATTGACTGATTGGTCCAGTCTTACGATCGCCATAAATACATACAGTTTGTATATCTTGAATTCTCGGTATGGCACGGTAGCTGTATTTTTATCTGTAGTCTTTCAAAGTGGTTGCTCTCTCAAAGTGGAGGCTAGTAGCAAGCAATAGACTGTGCTTTGCTAATTGTTTTGAACTGCTTGCTTTACAAGCGACCACTATGAATCGTAGTGTTTGATCACGAACGGGGAACTTTAGACATCATATGATAGCACGCCTAATACGGCTAGTAATTCAGCTGAGGACTTGGAATATACTGACGTAACCGGAAGTAACAGTCACCATATTACGTACCTTCGGTGATTGGGAAAAAGAGGTTCTTCTTAGCTTTTTCATTCGCGACATCAAATTACCCATAATGGTAAGAATCAAAATTTCTATGCTGGAAAACTTTTCTAAAAGTGGTTTTTTCCACAAGGTTAATTCGTACATGTCAAAGATTTTATCTCCAACTACTGCTTCTTAGAAACTAGTACGAAGTACGAAGTGCCCCATCTCCAACTACAAAAATGAAGTCATTAAAACCCAGCGTTGTTGTAACACCACTGGAACCACATAATAATAATCCCGTATAAAAGGGAGAGGTCTCATGTTAAAAACACAACGAAATATTCGGGAAAGCATGGCTCGTTTCCATTTCGAGTGGTTTAACACAACTCGGCGATCGGTATCATGCAGACGAACTATCCGACGCTTCGCAAACCAACAATAGCCGTTGTAGTTGGATAATGCGAATTTGGTGCACGTTGACTGTAGGAACGTCTCTCGCTTCAAAGTACCTTAAAATCGTTGCCTAAGGCTAACCAATCGCTTGTCGTTCCAGAAAGGCCAGCAATAACAGAAAAGATCTGTTGCACCAAAAGACAAGCACTTGCTTCAAACAGTTTTTAAATTGTCAAGTCTTTCACTCATACACACTTGATCCTCTAGTGATCTTGGACTGCCCAATCCGATCTTCGAAATCGAATCCTGTACCAATTTCCCCGGTTCCATAGAACTGCAATGTCAACAGCATGACAACTACGAGAAGGTGATCACTCTACGTGGGACGTTAATGTACTGTCCCGTCAGATAGCCAACCAACGCATGTGGCAAGTAAGCACAACACGTGACGTTGTATACGAGCGTCCCCACGGCAGCAAACGATGAAAACGTCTGACATTTACGAGAACCCGATCAACGAGAACAGAACTGGAGAACGGCAGGATTAACAGAGAGAAAGAGGGAGATGAAACGAAGCTACCCAATCGACAAACGTACACCCGAAGGGTAAATCATGTGTAGGCAAACAGCGGACCATGTGATAGGAACTCCGAAAAAACCACCTTCTAGGGGAGAAAACAGAACATAACGATCCAGCTTATTGTACTAGCATTCCCATGAGTCCTGTCAATTAATCGTTGTTTCAAATCATTTGTTTCATTTGAAACCGTTTGTTTCGCATTAAGCTATCAATCGGTTAGCTCTCGTATTTGTAATCTATTCATGTTCAGCATGGCGAACAGCGCGTCCTTGAAAGCTAGATTGGTCTACACCGTGTGATCGAGGGGCACTGCCGTTTCGCGGGACTGCGCGCAATCAGACAACAACCACGCACCTCGAACACAGCCTACTAACATAGCGATATTACTATTAATAATAGAAGTATCGTACATCAGTCACTCCTCTGCGTTCAACCGAACGTTGCGGGATTGTCGCAGCAAGTAGGCCCTCGCGCCTGCTGTTGTGCGACAGGCTAAGTGACGGCGGCGGATGCAGACTTGCTTAGATGAGGCTTGCTAGCAGACGGTCGTCGACATCGCAGTACTGGCGTCTTGTTTGACGCATGCGGTTCCATTTGCTAACTGACTGATTTCCCAACAGCACCCGTCCAGTTCAGATGACACGTATTGTCTTAGCTGTTAGGGGTGAGGGAGGCCGTACGGACACTACGACGGACGCCGAAAAAGTCAGTTGCGTTCGACCACGCAAATTTGCCCTGTGCCTCACTTGATGTTGTGGTGACATAGGGCTACTCCTTCAGCCTCATGTTCTGTTAGTGGCGGGACGGAAAAGTACGCTCCGACGTTAACGAGCCACGTGACGACAGCAACGCATTTGATGCCCGTCAAACAATTAGACAGTTAGATATCATTGTACAAGGCTTCACCAGCGGCAGAAACGGGCGAGGGCACACGGCGGATAAATTAAGCAGCGAACTTTTAAAAATACAATATCCCAAGCAAACTTACTGATCGTCATCCAAAATTAATCTGACTGACTTAAGTAATCTTGACGAGAAACGCTCCACGCAGCTGACATCGACCCACACTTCACCTTGCAATCGATTATATCGGCGATCTAGTTGAGAGGGGACTGACTACTTGGACGTAATTTTGCACCGTGATAGGTCGATATGTGGATGTCATACCTAATAAATCCACAGGTATGATAGAGGCTATTGACCTGTCAACGACGCAAATTCTGCATCACAGCGTGTAAGCCGAGTTGTCACAGATATCTCGTGATCACACATAGGCCGCCAAAGGACAATGAACGACACTGTTGTACCTGTATTGCTATCGTCTCTATAACAAAACTGCACCACCGCCTGCAGCCAGTCACCTAGGTAGAAAAAAAAATGACGGACTGAAACTTTTGCTAGCCACTTGATCATTATCCAAGATACATAATTGTTAGTTCAAGCGTGCCTAAAGCTAAATGCCTATGAGGCATGTAGACAAAACGGCTGGAGAACAAACACGATATCTGTTCAGTCGATACGTTACTAGACGTCAAGTAACAGTACATTGGCTTGTATGGTTTCAAATATTGTGTCCGGAATAGATTGCGACAGTTTTGGCGGGACGTTTGCCGTAACGGTCAAGGATTGATTCACCCATTGTATTAGGAGAAGATCAATCAGTACATCCAAGAATAAGATTACAAACTTATCATAACAGGTGAAACAGGACATTCATCTTCCGAAGATGAGTAAACATTGTTTATTGTTGAATGGCTTCTCTTCGCACTGGACAAATCGCTTCCGAATCAAGCCTTTCTGCTTATCCGAAATCGAGCTACCATCATTGCTAGTTCCTATGTAGCTTCAAGTCAATACGGCAAACATGTTTTCTTGAGACAAATCTGGATGCTTTGATGGAAGATTTTTAATGGCCAGATTGAAGGGGCTTTAAAAACTGATTGAAAAAAAAAAAAAGAATTATTCCGAGACTAGTGGTTAATAGCGATTTCCAATTAGGTTCCCTAGAAAATTTTTAATTGTATAATTTTTAACACTTATTCTTGTGGGTTTTTGTACCTTTTGGCCTTTTCAGTCGTCGGATTTTTCAACTTTTTTACCTTATTGTCAGCCAGAAGTTTTAGTCCGTTAGATATCTTCGCTTTCTCTAAGTCAATTCGCTTGTGTGTATAGATGTACCGATCTAGCCACACTATCGGTTGCTACCAACAAACTATTAGAAGAAGAACCTTTGATAATGCCTTAAGTTACAATGGTGCAAATCATATCACACAAACACAACCGTCGAAGATGCTTCTGTTAGCGCATGCAAAAATGTCGTTTAAATCTATTTTTATTTAGATATAACTCCGAAGGGGGCAAACATCATTTTGTTTCATTTTATCGAAAACAGCTCTTGTCACGGGTGAAACTACAAATGCACGAATAACTGCTCAGTATGGAATCACCATCATTACGCCGTGCAAGTTAGATAAACTGCTCAGGTATAACTTTAACGTACGTTACGCTGAACAAGATATGCAAAGTGAAGATAACGTTTGCCAATATCCTTAAATTCTGCTTACTAATGAGCCCACGTAATTATAACGTACGATATAAGTGTGGCCTTATAGTACAAGCTTGTGTAACAAGCCTTTCTACAGTAGCATTGCATTATCATTAGGTTCAAAACGGTGATTTCCAATTTTCCCAAGGTGAACATAGCGAATAAAGTTCGCTGAAATTTTACTCATAGCGTTGCGTGGTAATTGCGGCTGTCGTCAGTAACATGGCCACACGCTGTTTCAACTGCATAAACAAGTAATCCATATTGAATGATATTTTAATTTTTCATTATTTTCGATATTTAATTGAACAGTGTTTATAACAAAATTAAATATCGTGCTGCAATAGAAATTGTCTCTTTTGAAATAGAAAAAATGTCTATTTGAGCCCAAAAAAAAAACTTGACCTCTGCAACTGATCAACGCACACCCGCAACCGTTGCGCAGTAACCATTACAAACATATTCGTGGATAAATTTGTATATCTAAAATCACTATATAACTAATGTTTAATAACGTTGCGGTACAATAGTTGAAAATATTGTAATAATGAATAGATACGATTATCGCGAAAATATAGCAGTTCGATGATGCCAGGTATCTCGAGACCCCTGCGAGGCTATATGAGAGGCGATCTGTTAATGAGCTTTGTTCCGCTGCTTCAAACTGAGCTATTACGGTATCCCTATTGCAGTTGTATGCCTGCGCTAGTCGAGTATCCCATTTTTAACATCGTGTATTCAGCGAGACATCATTATTGAATCAGGTGGCCGATACCTCATCGTAATTCGCTTTTTTCCTAGCTTCACTGTCCTCAAAGCCGGCATGGGCAAAAGTAAACGCCAAGTCCACAGTCTGCAAAAATCTAGGTCAACGTATAGCTGCCAGCAGGCTCGTAAAAGCAGGCGTCCGAGCCTCGTCGATTCTGTGCGTGTGTGGATGCATAGGGAGATACCTCACTATTGTCACTATACAGTGGTTAGCGACTCTCGGCCGCTTCAGATTCATAAGGCCTGCCGTTGTCCCGCACGGCTTGGACCAGTCAGTCAGCCAGTGGAGCCGATCCGCAGGGAATAAGAAACTTGCCCTACAATTTCCTTTCGCCCTCTCATATCGTGCCTTAACCTTACTGGTTGCCTCGATGCTCGGTCCTCGCTTCGTTCCTGCCCCTAATCCTTTATGCCCTTGCGCCCCTCTATGGTAGCAAGGAGAAGGATCGATCGAACCGTCGGCACAAACAGGCACGAGCGCTCCACTCTGTATGAGTCCTTGGCTTATGGACTGCACGCGCCATAATCGAGCAACCGTGGATTTCTATCCGTTGAATTTTCTTTATTCGACCTGACATCGACTCAGAAGTTCACAACACGTAGCCACTACGTTCGTTCCGCTGGGCGTTCTCATACCATCGTGCAACGTACAGCTGTTCCTCGTAGCCAAAGTCACTTTTAACTGACCACGAATAAATGTAACTAGCAATAGCGTCAATGAGAGATCAACAATTCTCGCTCCATCTTTCCAGTCTCCTCCTTTGTTTATAAGCTATATCTCTGCGTGATGGTGCGTATTGTCAATACACAGAGGGCTTAGAAAGGAAGCGCACTGGAAACTACGGCGAAACACGACGCAGTAGGTAGTGCATCTATAGGGAAACACAATTTGATAGACTGCCACCTTCGCAATCGGTTCTTCCGTTAGGACTTGCTGTTTCGTAACTATTACTGCTGCTGCTTGGATTACTAGTTACTACTCTTCCAGCACTCGGCTGACGGAATACTCTGTACGTTTGTTACTGCATCAGCGCGAAATGGATTCAGTTGCCTGACAGATGACATGTCGGACATAGTGCGCAATAGTGGTCAAACAGCCAGCACGCACTAACGTAAGCCAGGGTGATCAATGTGCGGTACCAAATCCTCGCCTTAATTACGTGAGGTATTATACAAAACTCTTCCGTCTCATTAGCTCTTTTTCATTTTATTTAATATCCTGATTAACTAATTTTCCACTAGTTGCAGTATATCAATAACTCTAACATATAAGTAGTCCTTACTTTATTTTTCATAACAGAAAAAATATATTTATTAGTAATTGTGATCGACCACTAATTGCACCAGCTATGTAACCATCGTCTTCAACACAACGCTCCAAATGGCATCTTTTGAGCTGGAGGAGTCACTAATACAACCATTTCTAATAACACTATTATTTACAACGCTTCCATCACTCAAGCCTATGGTAACGTAGCCCCCTCTATCCCCTCAAACTGAAGTACAACTTTGCTTTGGGTGTTTCCACCTATCTATTCAAATACAATAGAAACGTCTAGACGCCTGCGTGAACGAACATACTCGTATAGTTACATATCCGTTAAGCGTATTATGATGCATAGAATAGCTGACAGGAAATCCTATCGCGAGTGTACAGTTCAGCCCTACCCAACCGTTTAACGGCTCAGATTTCCTGTTCCCACCAACCAGTTCTGATACTCACGTTGCCTCCTTCGGTAAGGCTAGAACTGCTGTGTGTTTCCCTTAGTAGGGGGGGGGGGGGAACACGGAAAACCGACCAACATTTTTCCTATCTTTCCCTATGCTTTTGCTACACTCATCCTACGTTTTTTCCAGCTTCGTCGTTTCGTCGACTTTTCTATGCGCTTTCACGGTTCCTTACGTCCTTTCCGCCGCAAGTTTCTTCGTTGTCAGGCTTAGCGACTCTAGCCAAGGTGACCCGTCTTTGCCGAAGACGATTAAAATGGTTCGTAGTTCGGACGAGTAGCCTTCATTTAAATAGTCGACCTTTTCCAGTCTTACGTCTCGCTCGTCCACTGCCTATACTTCCTTGTTCTGCTATAGACTCTTTTTGCATGACTCCAAACAAAATGTGGCAGCGTCTGAGAGATGGGATAAAGAGAGAGGGTCGACGGGCGCGGCATAGACCCTGGCACGAACGGAAAGGAAGTAGGTCTCAGGTACGGAAAGTGGAAAAAAAACGTAACCGACATATGCAGTCCTCCAGTTTCTCTGGCGGACTGCATATGTCGGCTTATGTCTTAAAGATAGGCGAGGCATGCCACCACTACAGTCGCTATGACGCAACTGCTGTTGTGGGCAGCCAGTAGTTACTGTCTATCCTTGCCTTTCTCTCCGCATTTTACCTTATAATCCCTTGACGCGGTCAGTCTCCTCGACCGTCTTTCGCGTTGTTCGCACCATCTGTTTTGTCTCGTTTCTGTTCTTTTTGCCCTCAAACTCACAGAGACAAATTCTATGTTGCAGCTTTGATATGGGAGCTGCTTCATGGACAGTTGTCATCCTTGTCTGAGCCTTCGTCGTGCATTGCTAACCCTGGTACCGTGCGATCAGGTCCATATATATTTTGATCAGGACTTGCTTCCTCATTCCCGCATTTTAACCTCAAGATATTGATAATCTTGTGCTTACTTGCCCACGTGCTACTTTCACTGATATGTGTTCGGCCAGTCACATTGCGAGGCGACCGTGAGCTCTTTTAATTTGGCGGGATTACGTATTTTTTTTTTGTTCCCTTTGCAGAAGCAGCAGCAACTATATGAGCTTCTCCTTTTAGGTTCGGGTGAACCTTCGGCCAATCTCTAATGGACCCACGTGAATTGAAATGGACCCCATTGTTAGACATACAGATACCATTACCACTAATAAGAAAAACAAAATGTGTGTAACTGTAACGTACGTAGAATGAGTCACACCAGGGCCCAACACAATTTGTTTCGATATGTAACGTAGTCGCCGTCTATGCATAAAGATGTAGTTGAGCAAGATCAAAATTACGACTACGATATTCCCAATGTTTGAGGCACTGTGAAGATACCAGTATTGCCTTTACGTGTACTATATACGCTAAAATTTGATACTTGTTTACCAGGTCTCGTATTCTGTTCATAATTACGTGAGCATACGATGCTAATAAGGCAACTGGATTCCACTGTAAACTAACATATTAGTTAAGTATTATTCCTAGCATGTAACCTAAAATGTAAGTTTTTTTTTTTTTAACTTTTAACATGCATGTAATACATGGATGTGGTCTAACTCTTTATATTACGAGAATCAAATATTTTGATAAGATTGGAAAAAAAAATGATCAGCGCTGTAGAAACAGACTTGATCATCAAAAATCTGTGTACCTGTCAAAAGGTAGTGGATCTTATAGCTATCTTAATAATGCAGCGTTCAAAAAACGAAAACCATTAAGCTACCGGGGTTGAACCAAAATGGGGCGCCGCCCCCTTATCTACATGAGACGAGACACACCTCACCTTTGAACTGCGTGAAATGCTTTGCTTAGACCATGATAAGAAAGCACTCGTAAAAGGCCTGCCAATTAGCGGGCGTTACACGCAATGTTGAAGTTGAACACACGCCAAAGACAGTCCATTGGTAATCGGAAATCCACTATAAGCCCAGAAAGGTTCGTCCAACCCAAGTTACCTCAAGTTTTGCACTGTATACGCGTAAGAGTTCCATTCATTCATTCATTCATTACGTGGTAATTACCAGTATTCAGCGGAAACAACAACAGTGAAGTCGCTCGGTTCGTTCGTGTTCATCTTTTCCCTTCGTCTTCTCCTTCTCCGCCTCCTCATAGCAAGGAGGGCTTCCTATGATGACACAGCAGTGAAAAAAAAAACCTCATTACAGTCTGCTTATTTGATGTATTCTTACCTCTATCCCCCATAGATCGAGCTAATCACCCTCTCATACAGCAGCTGCATGCTCGTTTAGCATCCTGTTGTTAATCTGAAGCACACGCGTCATGGAGCTACAACGTGTACCATAAAAGTGTCGTTGTTGCCCTTAAGGACGAGATGTATTTTCCATTATGGAAATTTTTAGAAGTTGACCATGATTGTAATGATGCACCGGAGGGTCCTGTTCTGCATATACGGAATACCGGAATAATCTGGGCATGCGTCAGGATCGCTGAGCTTGGATCTAGCATTACATCGGTAAGTTATGTTTCCATTTTTTTTGGTCCATCATATCTCGAAGTTCTCGCTGGGTGAGTCGGAGGCTTGTTGAAAACTGTCCATTTGGCCGGGATCGAGAGATGGCAAAGTGAACCGATGCTTTTTTCCCATAGCTATTTCTAACTGCCTGACACGCATGCGGCACGACTTAAGTCTTCGCACGTGAATTTTCGCACACAATACGATGTTCAATCGCCACTTCCTGTTGATTCTTATCTTGACCAAATTTATCGGAACGTCCCAGCGCAGAGCCCTGAAAAGCTCTATCGGTTGCTGCGGCGCAGAGACCAAGCGACATGCGTCTAGCACGCCCGACACGATACACATACGATAGTACACTCAGCATTCCATCTTGCCTGCCATCGTTGTCGATGTTCGTACAGCGTTTTTGCCCTATTGCCTTTCCACTAACTATTAGCAGCGACGGCAAAACTACACATGGGTGCACTGACCCGTGTGCGTTTTGTGAGACTGACGTTAACCCGTTTCTACAATGTTGCGAGAAATCGTAGCAACAACACTGCTAGACCCAATCTAAGCCGACGCTATTTCTTTGTACTATTGCCCTTGCTATGGCCGTTTTTGCTATCGTCACTGATCCGTTTACGTTATCGACGTCGTCATTCCTCTCCAGTTTACCGCTGTGCTACGGTTTGTATGAAGAATTCATTCTTCAGACGTGCGTCGGCTTGCCACATATCGAGCGCGCTATCGTCTTTCACATCGCGTCGTGTGCTTCTTGTACTAGGGCCATCAGCAGTGGGATCGTTATTGATGTTGCTGTTAGCGCATTGATGGAGCATTGGCTCATTATTTGGTTGATCGGATCGAGTCGCTGACGGTTCGAAATCATTCGTTATTACTGCCACTAGTAGTTGAGTTGTAGCTGAGTGTGGGCTGTTGGTAGTCTTGACGCTTCATTTGCTGCTATTGCTGCCGTGACAGTCGTCGGTTGATGGTCGCGGCAGAGGCACCAGTAAGAGAGCTGAAGCACAGTCGCGCGTACAACGTCGCCCGCCATCGTGATTATCATAGCCGATATTATCGGCGTAAACACGAACAACAACGCTACCACTGCCGTCGCCGTCAATATCTTCGTCGACAGTAAGAACAGTAAGAACAATAATAACAGCAGCAGCAGTAGCAACGGCGGCCTCACGCTACGTACAGTGCTACACAAAAAAGCCTGTGTGGTTGTCTATGCTACTGCAGGAAGAAGCAGTCGCCATCGCCGGGCCCCACCAAGGTCCTATTCCTTTTACTTCTTCCGCAACAATTCTGCGTTAGAATACTCTCCTGCTGCTAAATGACAAGGCTCACTCGCAACGTCGCCGGCGATTGGCACGCCGCTGTGCAGCGTACGGCTGCGACGGCAGTGGCGACATTGGAGCGACGTTTTGTTAGCATTTGTGTACAAGTTGCTTTTGCTATTGCAAGTGCGACGATTCTGACCGTCAACAGCGATGATGGCCAGAATCATCAGCCCGGTAAACTCCTTCTGGAGGCAGCAGTTCTTCGTTTTCGTCTTCATCTATTACCATCAACGCTAAGACCACAAGGGAGCTTTACGACGAGCGAAGCCGTATTGTCATGCTGTTGCCGATAGTGACGATGATGATGCTTTGTTGAAACTGCAGTTGCAATGGCTACTGGACGCTGTTTGTTCCAGCTAAATTGATCTTAATGCGGAAGAAGAACGGGAGAACGAACGGTAACAATAAATTGGTGGGGATATGCACGACACGTGCAGCAAACACGGCTTTTCGTACGTGCATTCTTCTTGTGTCCTGCACCCTGCATATATACACGAGCATGACGGTCCCGTGGCCATGTTATCGCATCACAATGGCGGCTGCTGGGACGCCGGTTAGGGCATATTCTACAGTAATGGCAATAGCAACAGAACTTTATCAGCAGGCGAGATAGCGGGAGCCGATCGGCAGTGTCTTCGTGTCGAACAACAACAACAACAACAACAACAACAACAACAACAACAACAGGTGGATGAGGAAAAACTATTTGCGCGGACTGACAAACAGATGGACGACTCACTCCCGGCAGCAGCAGCAGCAAATCACAGAGACTATAGGCTTTAAGAGAACCGAACGTCGAAATATGCGAAGCAGGCGAAGGCCGATCACTTCGATTGAAGACGCACCTCGTTCATGTCGACCCCGACAGGCAGTCGCCAGCTAACTGAATTATTTATGTCTCTAGTGCCGGAATTGTTCGCAAAGACAATTAAGTATGCTACGATGTTAGTTCGGAGCGAAACATGAACACATACATATTCAAGGAACACTTCTAAAAGCAATCAAATTACCCAAGGTCCTTTTGCTCGCTGCGGTAAAGTATCCTTTCAGTGAACTGGTGACTCATTACGGTGATAAATTAGTTCAAAATATTTACATGTATCTTTACAAAATATTTACCTGATCTTTTACGAGTACGAAAAGCTTATATTTGTTGATAGATCTCGACTATTTTCATCACACGATACGACAGCTGCGGATTACCTACCCGACGCTTAGGCAAGCTTACCTCTGCCCGGGGAATATCGTATCGTCGTACGGCTGTCTCTGATGCATGAAATCGGGTTACTGTTGCCATCGATGCCAAAGCATCGTCCTGCTCACACGGAAGGAAACTGCTAACGAATAATTTCATAAGCTACTAATAAGCCCAAGTTGAGTAATGGAAGCAGGGACGAGATGCAAGGATGATGCTGGTGTCATCCATCTGCGTGGTTCAGATCGGCCTGATCATCCAAAAGCAGAAAGAATATATGCAGATTCTTACAACTCGAAACACCACCACAGTAGTATAATATCTAGTATACATCGGGTAGCACGTCTGTTCAAGGAAATAGTCTGAATCATGTTTGTCCGGGATATTCGGTTTTCTGATTTGACAATACAAAAGTGGCCAGGAATTAATTCACAGTGATATGAAGCCTTCTCGTTTTCAATCGAACGCTTAATGCGCATGGTGCCATCCTCTAATTCAGCTGACAATCTAAATTATCGTAATAATATTGTTTAATGCGACCTTCTTGCAGGACTCGGTCTTCAATGCCTCGTCGCACTCAAACAATACAAGGCTAATACCTCCTACTTAGTGTGTACGCTAGGCGAGAAATAAGTTCGAGGTCCATCCAACCTCAATCTAGAGAGGACCAATATACGTATAAGTTAAAACTTCACAAAACTACTCTATTTGGTAATATAGTAGGGATTATGCTACCGCCAGTAAGAATAACCGATTCGATAGAGCAATCTTAGTGGTTATTATACCATTGTACAATGCTGTTAAGCCGAAGACATATCAGTGTCTCATTCTTTGGGACGTAACGTTGCACTGAACACAAGTACGACCTATTCAACCAATTTACAGGTGTATTATAGCGCTCTGAATCCTTATGATACGTATTCTCATAGATGACATCTCAAACAAATGACAGCTTAACTCTCTGCAAGCCGAATTGTCACCTGTCTGAATTCTGGAATTGCAGGAATTGTTCGAGAACTTATTCCTTATTACGACAGGACCGCGTAGCTTCAAAGGACTTTCGCATCGCCGTAAAGATGCACGTTCTTCGCTGCCATCTAGTTGCTTTCATGTAACACGTTACCATATCCTGTCAAAGAATGTCTCGTTACAGCGCCTTCTCTCGGCGTGAATACTACACCTATGATACCTAAGCATGATCCCTTAAGAATTCCGTTTTACAATGTAACTCTTTCAAATAATACTTTGAACTAATAGCCCGTTTTTATCATCAATTGGACCGCTTTCCATCCCTAAACTGAAGTTTTCTGTGACTGAACTGTCATCTACACAGAGTCATCGCACAACGGCTGTCCGTTCTCATCACGCATCTAACCCATCCTACCTACATCACGATACGAAAAACGAAAATATGTCCAGATATGCTTCCAACGTCCAACCAAAACTGCCTATCCCGCCGATGACAATACTAACAGCGGCGCGTCTCACGTGCGCTTCCATACAGAGTCGGCAGAGTCAGAGGGGTATGCTTACCCGCTCGGGGGGAACCGTCTAGCATTCCGTCAAGCAGCCGCATGCCAACTACTATTCACTAGTAGCTACACGCTGTAGACTCCCCATTATAGCTCTCTGTCGTAGCAAATAAGTAAAAACTCGCTGCAATGGCAGCCCCCTAAGCGACCGGCCGTTCATTCAGTCAGTCATTCATCTCGTGAAATTAGACAACATCGGTCGGTAAAGAGCCACCTACACACGCGTTGCGTGCCACAAGCATCATCAGCACTACATCGAAAAGAGCGTATTCACTACAACGGGTACCATCAGTGGTATACGCTAACTTTTCAGTGCTGCTGCCGCCGCCGCCGCCGCCGGATCATTCAACACACACATACACTCCCAACATTAGCAAATACAGCCACGATAAATATGTCTGTGCAGATTTCTGCAGAAGATTCATATAGACAAGCGGACAACAGTTGCAGCTGTCGAACACCGCTCTCATCATGACTAACCGATACAGTATACATCTACATTTTTACATCTGTGCGTATACTATATGAATTGGACAGGGGTCGAGCGTTAAAGCAGCGTCAATGTACAACTTCTTCAAAACGCACGCATATGAACATTGCAATACTGTAGCATAAAGAGAAAGCGGTACTCCCTTTACTCGTTCATTGTATCAGACTTGTAACATACGGCGCTTCACCATCTTTTAATTTCGGTAACGAAAGTACATTGTATAATACTAGTCTGAAGGTCAAAACCGGTGTTCTACGACAATAAAAAGTACGAAACGACCTAGAATTCTGAGGCAGTTTGCGAAAGTTGTTTTTGAAGGATTTATTTAGGTCTTCTTTGATGAAGAGAATTGGCCGTTCACACTGAACGCGGTTGGATCTTCGAGAGACTGCTTCGCAGAAAAGTGTCGTTGATAGATAATTTATGTCTATATAATGTGAACAATATAGCTGTGTACCGCTGAGCTACCCTAGACATAGCACTGACTGTACATAACCGTATACAGTCAAATATATGTTAGACATATAGTAGTTACCTGGACAGTTCTGAGGATCTGAAGAAGCTGAACACTAGGCCGTACGTTTTGGTTAACTCCTGGTGGTGGGGAGGTAAAGCCCCGCAAAGTTATCGGGGTACGGCCCAAGGACCCCATAGAAACAACTCCGTTCCTCATGGTTTCTTTCTGGCTTATCCCGCACCAGTTGAAGGCTTCAACAGATCCGAGGCGGCTTCGATTCGCCTGTATCGCAAAATCTACACAACTAAGATCACAAATTCAAAGCATAATGTCTTCAAAGCAAAATCAGTACTGCCTAGTAAAACGTTTGTCTCGCAAGCGGGCAATGTATTCTGTCTGACGGAGCGTAACAGTCAATTAATCCTTTCGGTCACGATTTCAACTAGGGAACTGTCTAACCATCTTTAAGTGGAAACAGTAATGCTCTTACACTTTTACGTTTCCTCCTATGGACAAGACATTGATGTTGTATGGCGAAGAACGTACAAGTTGAACAAGCCACCGCACAGATTCATCGATAGCACACAATACTCGTCGTGTTCGAATAACCTGTTATTGTTGTTGAAACTCGTGTTGCTGCTACAGCTGCGCCAAACGTCCTAATCAGCATATGCAGAGCGCCAATACTAGTAAGCACTCCATTATTACTATTGCGCGTTCATCGTATGTATCCTTTTACTTGCACCCTTTATTTGTTCGTCTTCGTTGCCGAACGTCACTATGGGACTCGCTTTCCCTGCTGCTGCTGGCCTTCTTTGCCTTGCTAGGACAAGGTTTAGCGAACGCAACAGATTGTTTCTTCAATGGAAGAGATTTCGACCAGTAGCGCAGGACCAGTGTGCGATTCCAACGTCGAAATCAGAAGCAACTAAGCGCATATAATCATGCAACGAATGGTATTTACGTCTCGCGTGGCCGATGCGCTACACAATACAGCGTCTACCTAAAATAGCACAGGCGCTCGCATAATACGTTAGTGTTGCAGACTACTGAAGTTGTTTACACTAGATAGCTACATTCAAAGTACGTGCCTACACAGGTAGCCTTCAGGATAATGGTAACGTTGTTCGTCTCGCAGACACTAATCTATGGAAAAAGCAAGAAAACTTGGACTATCTGGTGTTTCGCGACGTCACATTCAGCACCACCTAAAGCCATCGCCACAGACGCACATAACTCAAAACGAGGCTAACTAATAGCGGTCGTACCCGTACAATTAGCAGAAGTTCTTTAGCCAAGTTGCGTCGCGACGTCGCACAAGTCCATCGTGTTGTCTCAGCCTATCCAGTCAGCCACGACTCAGTTAAGAAGTAAGAAACATTATCATGGCGTAACAGCGCTCCGCGCTGAAAAATCGTCATCAGATTATCGAGCCGTGAAGCGCTCAGCAAGCACTAATGCGGTGGATGACGTGGTCTGCTGTTTCCCGTAGTCGCGACTGCGTCTCCTAAGCCACCCGGTCTTTTGTTACAGAATTACGCTAAAATCGGCATTGCTTGTCTCTGAGTCTTCTGTCTAGCACAGCCATCAACGGATGGCTTACCGTCGCTAGTGGCACCGTGTGCTTCGTAACCAGCCGACCAATGATGTCCACGCAACTTTTCACTCACTCGGTATAGACCACTAGATAGAACGGGGGGTCTACCGCACAACACTAACGTGGCTGCGACGTTCGCCACCACAGCCGCGTCAATCAGCGTACTTCGGAGGAAGGAAGGAAGGAAGGAAGGAAGGAAGGAAAGAAGGAAAGAAAGAAAGAGAAATGACCGAGGAGCATTTCTGAGTGACTTCAATTCAAAGATTCGTATCGGCGCTCCACTAACAGTAACGGTAGCAGCAGCAGCAGCAGCAGCAAGGGCAGTATCAGGCCGCTAGGTTGGTCGGATTTGACCGTCGTGGTGCGCGCACCGTTCGATGCATCATGCTGCGCGCTCTTCGCAGGCCATTACACGACGGCTAGTTCCGTTCGTTTCATAGCGTAGCAGACAGCAAAAGCAGAACAGAGAACAACGAAGCACGCTAGTAAAATGACGGTAGCCAATACCGACAGTCGCTTATGTTGCCAAACGCTGGTTTGCTCGTTTGCTTGCCTGCTTACATTAGTCAGCCACGTAGCCAGCTAACAAATCAAGCGGCAGCGTCAGCAGAAAAAGCATACGAGGCACGATACTTTTGTCGCCTGGTGGGTGGAGGAAAGGGTCCTTCTCAATCTCTACACAATCATTACCACGCACACAACCATTTATACCATGAATGTTCGCGTGTGTATCTATGTATGCCTACCGCTACTGCCATTACTGTTACTTTGGTTACAGGCACGAACCTCGTCCGTGCTATATTGACAAAAAGGGACACTAGTTGCTACAAATCAGCTGTTGGTTAGAAACAAATCTGGCCACTAAATAAGAATTTACGTTGACAAGCATTGCCACATGTACATACTCTACGTATGGAAAGGAAGCTTGCGATAACCACGGCCATACTGGGGTCTGGTGCACGCAGATAAACGCTGTACAAACAAAAACAGCGACATCCACGCATCACATAAATTCCTCATTCCACTGTAGCTGTAAGCTTCATACGAAGCAATACCATGATTGTTGCTGAGAAAATTCGGTACCAAACAAAATCAATGTCAACCTAATGACTGTAGCTGGTACTTCAAATAAATAATTGTGGTGGATATCGAGGTGCCACTTCGCCCTGAAACAAAGGAAGAACACTCCAATATATGAATATTATCGATCTCCATTATTTGTGATATCGATTTTAGAGATGCTACCGCTGCACACTGCTTGAAGCCCTTCGAAAGAATAGAGAGCATATATAATATGTATGATAGGTATAAATATAAAGCTTATCTGTAGTAGACTTTGCAAAGATTTAAGGAAGTGCACCCGCAGACCCCCTCCCCCCTCTCGGCCTTTTCCATTGGTATGTTTCCTGCTTTGCTTCGGGTACATTATGATACGAGCACAATCATGACCTTTGAACACACAAAGATTCATTGATTAGTTTTCTCGGCCAGCTTTTACTCCAGCTACGCTCCACAACGGATCTGAGCAGCAAACGCCCTCGATCTAAAATAGGTTACAAGCGATCGATGTATCATTGTTACCCAATGTGTATTTCTATACGTATATGTATAGATGTATCTTAAGCTTAAGGATACATATCATCACGAAAAAACTACCTCCTCTATGTTACTTAGTCAATTGCATTTTTATTTAGTCAACGATGACAACGCGTAAATATAAAAAGAGCGCAACCGTCCAGCATACAGTAGGACGATATAACCATCCAAGGCAAATCTAGTTTTCGATTCGGATGTAATTTTTTGAGAATCGTTTTATCGACCTAGAAAACAAGTTGTCTAAACTTTCTCCGCTCTCAACTTTAAATCCTGAAGTGATAATGTAAAGTAAACATAGACAGGAGAGCTGACAGCTACAAGCGAACAAAACATACGTTGGTTCGTCGCGCTAACCTCGTACTTCGTTCGCTTTGGCAAATACAAATGTTTGGCGTGAATTCGCCACTGAGACGTCAGGAACTGTCTATACTCTAGATATAATGTCGATAGCACCTGTACCTTTACAGATGTACCTAAGGGTCCAATCGAATATACGGGTTGGTCGTAATGTTATCAATAGTAGACTTCACACGTACCACACTGGCAACACATCATAACGTTCAGCTATGAAGGTGTCATCACGCGTTAAATTACGTCAACTGGCGTTGTTGTTTTTTTTTTCTTCGCACATAAAGCAAACATCGGCGACGTGTTCACGTTAACCAAATATAAAATAATAGGACAATGAAAATACTCTTGTTATCACGCAAACGTGTAGGCCATTTTAGGTTAAATTCATAAACAAGTACTCGTCGAACGCTCATCAGTGATGATCGTACGAAAAAACCAAATTTAACGTACAAACATTAATTATCTCTACTTGGATTTGCTTTCAGTGTAGACTACATATGCCTTATCGTTCCACCTCGGTTTTGCTCGAGGTCCGTTTTGAGATCATCTCGCTTATGTGATACTATTCGTTCGGTATTCATTCAACACGCCTTCAAACGGTAAACAACTACCCTAAACCTTTTCTACATAATCTATACAGTAGATAAGGATCGTTTTTTCGTATAAATCGTTTCTTTTTTGACTTAGCTTTCCCATTGGTAAGACGCACATACAGTTCGAATTAGGCCGATTGAGGAAACTGGGGGCAAACTGTTCTCCTACGACGTCCACAACGAATAAGCGCGGCAAAAAAACATCCCGGTAGAATTTGCAAACGCACCAAAAAAACAATCAGTGCTCACATTGAGCGAATTTGCTGGCCAACTGGATCGGGAGAAACAGTGGTTAAAAATCCGGAATGAGCAACATCTAGGAATCAGACGGACGGGTATACACAATGACTGACTGCTGCCCCAAAAGGATAGGAGAACGTAGTCAACCATCTCGCGGTGTGGCTTCCGCACTTTGTGGCACGAACCTTTCGCTCAGTGTCTTGTTTCGTCTTAATTTTAGACAAATGGAACGTCCTTGAGCAAAGGACGGTCCCTCGAGAGCAGTCAGACAAGAAGCTAATAAAAACATCGGCCGGATTAGCTTGCAAGGTTATGTCTCGGAGGGCGGTAGCAAAAGATTAAACATCCGTAAAATATGACCACGAGGTAAAAATAAAGATGAATCGAGGGTAGTCTTCTCATATGAAAATATATAACAAATTGCATACCGGAAACTGCTGGCGGTTTGCTGTCAGCAGAAGAGCTCTTTATGTACCGAATGACACTTAGCATTTGAATCTTCAAAGTGAGCTAAATCATTAAGCATGCCTAAGTTTATATTTACCTAGGGAATACGTGTCAAAACTACTTTTAAATTACCCAATAATAATACACCTACTTCTGAAGTATTTATATCACAGCGTAGTAGCGTGTTTACACATAGCGCTCTGGGTTCAAATCCTGGCATAGACCTGCTTCATTTCGCGCCAGAAATCAGTCGCCTGAAGCAATGAACATAAAAATTAAGACATTTCTTCACTTCTGTCCGAAATGTCCATTTCAATCGTCTATCGGCAAAACATCCTTACAATCTTCATGTATCTCGAAATGTATTAAAACCCAGCAGACGAGAGAGATTAAGAAAATGTCTGCCGGTAAAATATGGCATTCGAAAGGCTTCTACCGTTTGTAGTCTAAATAGCCGATACGGATTAGCTTATTAAGAGCAGACGGGTATCCTTTGCGTTCTGAAGGAGAAGGAACCTAATCAAGTTAATTGTTACGCTAAATGGAAAAAAACAACGCTGGAACAACAATGGAAAAAAACTAGTAGCAAGGTCTCTATATCGTCGACCTCCTAAATACGTGGCACACATACACATGGTGTGAAACGTCTTTTTAGTACTAATTTTTCGTATCTCAAGAAGATTGCGAAGAGCATATATGAAATCATATAGACATACCTTTGACCACATGAACACCCTATGGGTCGAGAATAGGTGATTCGTTTTTTTTTTTATACAAATAAGCTTTTTAACGATAAAGCTTTATTCATTCGGACATTATTTCACTTTTGTTGTCAAATTTAATTGTCCAAGACAATTTTGCAAATATTCGTAGGGATTTTTTGCATTTGATGACCACGACTGAACTCTCACGCAGTGGAAGTCTAGAATAGACTTACTTGTGGTGGTAACGGCTTTCGGCAAGTTTTTTCTATTCGGTTGAGAAAGATCTATACTAGCACAATACCACGAACCCAATGTAAAAAGTCGATTTTTTGGGTCATTTTTGTGGGTCTTAGCTTTGGTCCTTTATTGTGAAAACGCATGATACTTAGAGCTACTGACATCATTATTCTTGGTTGAGTCAATTTCAAGACCAAGAACAGCATTAGGGACTAAAACAGCAACTGTAAGTTTGTGACCTCACACATGCCGCAGTTATTCTAACGTGTCCACATGTGAGGAAAACGGAAACGTGTGGCCCTGGCATTCGCGGCGCATCGTTAGCTCGTTTAGTGTATACTACTCCTGTGACCATATTCTATATATTATATATCAAAACAGTAGTGCAAGTGCCTGAACTACGCCCTGCATAATGCAAACGCAGGTCAGCCCGGGGCACCTCAGGCCCATGTCTCAACTTTAGTCGTCACCTATATTTGCGTACAAGCAACACGTTTAAGATTATAAAAAAAAGCACACACAGTTCACAGACAGAAAGTAGTGACGAACGATATATCATGACAATTCTTCGCTTAGTACGTACATAGAGCCAAATAGGTTTTTACATGTAAGCGCGTAAGTATATATGATTGACGCCGTTAGTTTATTGGACTCCTGAATGAAAACAGCATATCTGGATGGAATTCACTGCATTCACCGACACCTTTCAATTCAACAATAATTCAAATTGACCTTTATTTCGTTAATCGCAACTTTAATTCATGGTCAGAATCATGGCTCGTAAACCCTCATCATAAAAAAAACTTCATCCGAACTTCTTAACTGTTATTACGACTAGGTCAATACTGGTATGTGTAGACTCGTCGACATATCGCTCAGATGCACCTCAGATAAAATCAGGAAATTCAAAATTTCGGCATGCTATTTACCCAAAGCTTTGAAATATCCCAGGCTCCGAAAGGTCTTAACCATTCACGTTTGTTCAGACGATGGGCAATATCAACGATAGATGCTGTCCTCTGGAGAGTAATTATTTAGCTCTATTTCAAAATTCCTGAGATTTATGTGTTCGCTATTTTAATGTATTTTCAAACTTTTTTCAATTTAATTCCCGTTGTGGATCTTTCATTTTGCTCCGGACAAATTTTTCATAGATTCCTGCGAGACTAGCAACAACTTCTACCGTCAGCTTAAGGCAATCAAAGAGGTTCATAATTGCAATGGGTACTTATCTAATTTAAATAATATAGGACGATCGTTTAGTCACCTTTAATAACAGTGACAACGTTCTAAACAACCAATATGCAGCGATATTCCGTCCGAACTTAAACCTTCACCTTCTTTTTTCTGCCGCTTGTCTCATCGTCGTTGTCCCCATTCCAATTCCGCAGCAGCTACTTTGAAGGATTTATCCCATTTGTTCTTTGTAGAGTGATTTGTCTGGCCCTGCTACCCCAACCCCTACTCGTTTGACAGCTAACTCCGCAACACTCAGCCTATCCCTTTCAGCTCATCTCTCTTTTTGTTTCACAGCGAGCAATTCGGCCGTTTCTGGATAGGCTTTCTCCTCAGTTTCAACAAGCTACATAGTGTCAAGTTGCGACAGCAAAGCCCCCTGGTGACACGACACTATTACAATGACTACGACGACGACAATAACCAGTACGAATAACCGCACCAGCTTGGTTTCTCTATCTCATTGTATTTTTCCCTCTTTCCATTCGAGTTCCCCCTTCAGTCCCCTAGAAGCCAGCCGGGCTTTTGCCCTCACGCTCGCCCGCCGTACCCAGAGGAGATTTCCTGACGCCCCTTTAAGCTCGCTGCTATACATAACTCTCAGTAATCTCCATGAAGCCTAGCACGCAGCACATGACCATGGAGGCATGGCCGAAGCGACCTCAGGCTTCTCCACATAAAACTCAGCTTCTACTGCATAGACGCGGGACCGGCCACATAACGAAGAAAGCCTTAACTCCGTTGTAGTGTCACCTTTTAGACCTTCCACCTATCTGCTGGCAGGACTTGCAATCGCACCTGTCCCTTAAATGAACGAATGGTATAAGGGACACATAGTAGATATAGAGCCATGGGCGCTGGGGTTGCCAGATGAGCAAACGATGGCCAGGGAACTGGGTCAAACGACATATCTTTGTGGTCACGGCCACACGACCCGTTCGTAGTGAAATCATCAAAGCTGTGGTAGACAGGATGTGGCTTAAAGCAAGGCGAGCATGACGAAAAAGACTGGGAAGATGAAAACTAACAGAGTCTGCTTAATTGCTAATGCATTAAACAAAAAAAGAAGGAGGCTTCTCTTAGAAACGTATTCGTAGATGAGCTCGTTATGATCCGAGTCCCATGCGAATTTTCACGATGATTTTAAAGGTCACGTTTAATAAATACTCTATACGCCACCTACCTGGCCATTTAAATCTAAGCTAACTGCATAAATATAGGAAAAAATTAATCGTAAAATAACCGTATTACATATTTGCCTTTGTGATGTGACGGATGGACTGAAACCATCTGTTCTGGGTTTTCAGTATCTGGGATCTTACTTACGTATAAATGAAGCTTTTGTCTATTAGATGAGGTTTAGAGAAATCAGTAACACCAGGTTTCGATTTGCTGGTAACTTCGCCTTCAAATGCCATATTTTCAACACAGAATGTAGCTCTCACGACGAAATACGTGACGTGCAATGGCCTGTTTGAGCTGTACCTATCATCGTTGGCCACTAAATCTCAATTACATTTGTCAGCACAAGTATTTTGGATAGACGTTTGAGGCGTCGTCCCTCTGATCTTGTATATATTCACCCGTCACCAGGACGGTCGTATAGATTTGTGTACGTCTGTTCGCAGATATCCAAGCAATTAGAGCGACGCGTGTGGGATACGCTTTGCTAAACCTTGCATTCTTCTTCGATCGGACCCCATCGATTTACTCGCGTTCTGCATCAATGGTCACATCGAGCGCATTCTTACGCCATCTCAGGCCCTGGTAAACGTCACTAAAAGAACTAGTACTTCATCGGGTCATTTTAGCTCTGAAGAGTTTTAAGGGTGTTTTTCCATCTTAATTTAAAAGCATAGTGTACAATATCATGCCCTTGTTTCTTTAATAATGTTATTCGCCTTTGGCTGTTTGAACGATGCAAAAGGTCAATGTTAACATCTAAAATCAGCTGACACAAATAAGAGCTAATAAACTATCACCTGTCAATGTCGAACGTTGGGTTTAGGTCACAAAAACAAAACCCACGTGACCTCTATCGTTTTTCTGTGGTAGCTGACGAACGCCAGAGGACATTATTAGCTCCTACCACTGCTTCTATTGCATACATTTTCAGTGGGGACGTCGAAGCCATGCAACCAATATAGAAAACTGCACAGCATATGGTAAAATAAGTTTCATTTACTAGGCGATCACAAGCTAACTGCGGGTCGCCTCCTCGAGAAGTTTGGCCAGCTTCCGTTGCGACATCAATGCGCAGTAATAATAGCGCCCACAATAATAGAATAAGACAAAGAGTAGCAGCAAGAGCCCTTTAGATGTAATGGTCAAAAGGGTAATACTGTGCCTTCATAATCTTTAGCAGGGAACACGCTATGTGGCCGGCCAAGCAGCAGGTGATGATACAACGGTAGCTTACCGCGTGGCTACAGCAGCAGCAGCCGAATTAGCAACAACTTGATGATGATAGCGATCGTCGCAGTGACGACTGTGGTAGACCCACGGTGCGTTATGTTACGACGGACGCACATTACTAGAAATAAATATATATTTATAGTGCACTTTTGCAGACAAGCAGCGATGGGCAAATGGCCTTTTGAGAAGGACACAAGAAAGAGCAGGCCACTACGGCAATAGACACGCAGGCCGGGAGCAGCAGCAACCAACCACTTAAAACAAATACCGCAAGCTGACGAACGATTGAACGGACTGATTGTGCGAATGAGAGAAGGACACACCGGCCGACGGGCCGACCGATCGACCGCCTGGCCGCTTGGCCTGGCTGCAGTTCAGCGCAGCATCTGCCACACGAATCAATGGATAAACGAGCTAGATGAACTAAACTCACCTAGCAGCATCGATGTTATCGCCACAAGCAACGCTAAATATTAGTGAGCGAAGGAGAGGCGACGGTTATGCTGACGTTCGCAGCAGTAGCAGCTCGCAGAACGCAAGTAGGAGCAGGCCAGCGAGCTATATGCAACAGCATATGATGATGCTTGTAACAGCAGTTGTGGCTAGGAGCTAGAGGCGCGCAAAGCCACCGAGCTCTCTTTCGTTCTCAGCGCGCACGACTTAGAAGGCAGCGCGCTAAGTCATCCGTGCGTCCTGCCGTAGCGGTGCTCTTCCAATCGGTTTGGTCGAATATTCTTCTTGGACGTATGCGCACGAATAAAGAACATTGCCACAGTTACATACCTGAGTTGCACGAAACAACTGCTCTCGTAGTTCTCAGCTGAAGGCGAACTAGTAGTGGCTGGTTAGTCAGTTCGCCGGCTTACTAGGCTGTTATCAAACTAATCAAAAAAACACGTCAATCCAAGCTCACTGACGAACCGGCCTTTTTTTTGTCGTACGTGTTTCTCGAGAGACCTTATACAGGAAAATTATACATTTACTGAAAGACATATGGACGGACGGTAAGGGCGAAGCCAGCAAACCAAAAAAGGAGAGAGTGAAAGTTCTCTTGATGCACGCCCCCTCATGGCAAACGTAACAAGACCCCGCCCCATTGCCTCTGCTCAGGGCGCCGCTGTTATGTGTCCTGATGATGTTACTTCTTTGATATTTTTGTCTGCATGCTAATGATATTTAGGTTTTTTTCTGCCCGCTGTTCTAAACATGCCTTACCTGTCTGTTATTGAAGAGTTGCACGGGCGGTTACAGCTGCATAACCTGGTCTACTGAACATCTTCTGTCGTCCTCTTCTCTTAGCATATCATTTAAGTATTAGCCAAGCAACCGACGCCCCGATTATCTATATATATATATATATATATATATATATATATATATAAATGACGCCATCCCTACCAAAAGCTTAAGAGCAACAACGACAATAGTCAGTTTTCATCATATTTCTTTATTAACCGAGAACTAAGGTTTTTTTTTATTTATGTTTTTCATTTAAATAAACCTTGTGATCCCGTGATCCGATATAATATAATAGCAATAACAAGGTTTCCCGATTTTAGGACACCAACGAGCCAGTTAAAAAGTTGTCGACCAAAAAAACGCACCCTTTCTCCGTGAATTATACTTTGCCTTTTATACTATGGAAGTGTTTAATAAATGCTCTACTTCTCTCTCAAAAGTTTACACATTTTGATGGACAAAAAAGCTAACTGCATTTACATACGTTCGTGGAAGTCTTTCGTTTTGAAGACATGCGCACATTTTCGATATCGGCGCAATCGTTTTTTCCCCAGCGACCCGCGGAGCGTCACGCGACTTCAACGCTATGACCGCTGGTAACCTCTGGTGACTGGTGCGCCTAACTATCGTCAACGTCGCTGTTATCACTGCGGACGTCACGATGAATATGGCGGATGAGGAATTATGGTCACGCCTGCGCCAGACGACCCCAAACTTTTCATATATACTGCACTACACGTATACGCACTATTTATCGTCTAGTCGGCCACCGTTCGCCTTTCTTTTATCAAATTGGCTATGCTCTGGTCATCGGCGTCACCGTCACTACCTATCGAGTAGACGACGGATACGCATGAGGCGACTAGTAAATGGACAGACAAGCAGACGCGCGAACTCCTACAACACGGGGGCGAACAAGTAGAAGCAGCAGCAGCATCTACTCCGATTTGATGAGCAGAGATACTGCTTGAGGGTAGCCAGGTCACCCCACATATATCGTTCCTGTTTACCATAGCCAATATCGCGGCTTCCGTTAGCACTAGTCTTCTGCAAGACGGAAGAAAGGTGCTGTTAGATGCAGCAGTACCTTCCAAAACTAATGATTTTTCTAAATATTAGCGGGACCGGTGGTAGAAGCGGTTGTTCTCGATGTTGTTGTTGTTGATGTTGTCATTTTTGTTATCGCTGTCGTTGTCGTCGATGCTAATGAGTAATACATCCAAATATGGAAGCGATCACTATTTATTCTGTTGACAACAAGCACCGCGGCTTCTTCATGCCATGTCCGGATAAGCGTCCGGCCGTTTTCGAGAGAAGGTTGTGACCTCGGCCAAACAACGCAGCAGTGACTAACCATACTGGACTAGCGGATTGCCACAAAATAGCGTCTGGAGAATGCTGCCGTCCGTCGAAAATGATTATCACAGTACGACGGGTTCATAAAAAGGAGACGATGCGACAATGGCTCAATAGAAAAATAGTAATGGTAGCGGCGGTGGACGACAAGCAATATAGGCTAGGGCCTAGGGGTTAAAAGAAAAAAACAAGAGGTGCATATCATATTTAACACATGGATAGTCTACCCCGTTACAGGAGCACAGACAGGCAGGCGACAATGCAAAGTAATGATGTAAGATAACACAATACGAAGTAGTTGTTTGCTGACCACGTACACACTTCGATAGTCTTTCTTTCACGTAAAGAATATAATTTTTAAAATTGGAAGCACCTTTTAGTAGCTAACTGATACGTAAGCTCTATGAGGTTTCTTGCCTCCTGCATTTTGGTTAAGTCTGAACGACTTAACCAAAATGCACTTTGAACAAGTTCAAACCTATTTTCGTAAAGCTTAAAAACGTGAAAACACTCGCAATTAAAGTACAATACAGCTAATAGGGCTAATGTTAAGGTTGACGCAGACAAAAAAAATAATCTGCTCCAATAAGAAAATACTAGGCTGAGGTAAAGAAAAAAGCTATTAAAAAACAATCTTGACGAAACAAGAAATGCTGATGGTCAAAGGTCGCCAAGCAACGACTGATTACCGCTGATCAAACAGCTTGATTGTGAAAGGCTAGCAGACTTTTGATACACTGATGATCGGTTCCCTCTTTACTGTCGTTTACCATTATACAACAATGCAATACCTTAATTTCTTTACTTGGGGTGCGTATAAAGACGACTGTAAAAATATTTCGATCAGTTACAGACAATGAACCAAACCTTTTTCGATGCCATCGTAAGTCTTGTAGGCGCAGGACGACGTCAAAGGACGGAAAAGCTCTATATGGCAACAGTAATGCTGGGTGGCACTTGCAATTGGTTGCAGGTCAAGAAATACCGGTGTCAGGTCGAATAAGGCGTGAAGGCCAATAAAACTAAGCTCTACATACGTTGAAATAACGACAACAACAATAACAGCAGAAATGATAACAACTTGACAAGTAAATAATTATAGTTACATACCTCCGCTTTCATTCATATATATATAATAATATATATGCATAGTGAATCCTAGCATTGTAAAGCGATATAAAAAATTTAATTGGATATGCACAGAATTCAAATGCAAAAAAAGGGATTGAACTATACACATAAGTGTATTGTTAGAGAGCCCGGATGATTTATAGTTTAGTGAATTCAATTGATCCATCTTATGAGGTAGCTTAAATGCTCGTTGGCTTAAGATGACTAGCGCGGGTGACAATAGTATCGCAAGCACCAGTGACTGATTGATCATATCTCCGACAATCACCAGTTCGGCCAGCGCAGGTTATGAAGCGGTCCAATAGCAATCTCAAGTTAAGAGGATATATAATTTTCATATTAATTTGGATGAATAAAGGCAGTCCTAAAGCGGTTAGAAGAAGCAAAAATAAACGCTACAAGAAAATATCCAATGATTCACATATATATACGTATTTTTTTCTTTTAAAAGAGAACCTACTTGCATTAAAATACTTATAGGCGTAAAAACTACGCGAAAGCTATCTTTTAGCGACAAGGCACTTCGATTCGGCGCGATGTAACAAAATGCACCTCAACGTGCTTATGACGCGCACGACGATACATAGCGATATAGCACGACTCTTACTGCAACGAACCTGCAAGTCATCGTGACAAGTTTGCCTCATGCTCATAATAACGGCCTTTAACCTCCGGCCGTTCGAGACTAATTAGATTTAACAGCGCTAAATAAATCACTGGTACTCTGTTTCAAATACAAAACAAAACCCAAATACACCATAACCAATTTTGCCTTACGACACAAAGGATCCACATCATCCAAGGAGGAAACATCCAATGGTCACGGATCACTTATCATTTTCGTTTTTATCATTTATCATTGGGGACCTTCTAGTAAGCTAGACCAGATAATCTCAACAATTCGTACCAAGCTAGGTAGCCACCGTCGTCCGTATCGTCTGTATTAGCTTTCACTTTTACGTGACCATACTTCAAATATTAAAGTTCCGGAAGTCAGCGAAAATACCCTTATATTTCTCGACTACTATCAAAAAACAACCCCTTGGAATGAGCAACCAAACATGATCGATCGACTTCCGAGAAAAACCGACCTTATACCAATCAGCTTTATTTAGCTTAAATTGTACAAGCTCCACATGAGAAACAGCTACACGGCGATGCTTTTCGACCCTTATAGTCGCACTTACCCTATCGCAGACTTCATATCGACCCGGCGGGCAACGACCAGGCGGCTCTGTTGGCTGTGTGGCTGTACAGGTGATTCATAACTACGATATAGGGTGATCTGTTTAAAAGCGGTAGCGACTCGACGACAGTGTCTTGAAAAAAAAAACAAGGCAAAACCCTACGCCAACGTTTTCGGCCCCTGAGGTTTAATAGGTCATTGCACAATGCGCCTTCAACAAATGATTAGAGGTTGTCGTGACGACGATTATATTCCTTATGAATCAGCGTTTGCTTCGTATTCTCTGCAGATAACAAGCAACAAAGGTACGCGATCTATTAGCGCAAGTAACATTCATTTTCTAATTATTCATTTTATTTGCTTACTCAAAAAAACAATAGGTAAACGTTCATCGAATACAACAATAGTTGCCAACTGAATTGTTGTGTCCACGTGTAAGTGCAGCATGGTTGTAGAGGTAGGTTCAGCTTTCCTGACTAGGTCGTTCTCAAGCATATCCAATGCCAACAGCAGATAGAGAGAACCTTTCGAAACCCAGGAGGTTTCTCTCGCATAAGAAATACTTCAAAAATAAATTTACTTTTAGATTTCTAATAAATAATAACTTTTCTATATTGACTACTTATTATAACGACGCAGGAACAATTCGCTTTACGTTCTACCTTAGACCAATTCCAAACAATAATTCAAGGGTCACTGAGAAAATCTAAGGTTAAAAACCACTTCTCTTAGATACGCCCTTCTTCAATTACAAAGCGGAGGTCTTTTTTCTTCCTCGCTGCTTGTGCCCTTGACGCTAACAAAACCATACCATTTCGATGGTCTGTTGTTGGCAAGCCCTCTTACCATGCTCTTTTCACTACCGTAGCAAGGCGGGCATAGAGGACGCGTCAAATTTCACAATATTTAACTCACCCTTCTTCCCCGTTATTTTACTGCCCTTCATCCTCTTTATCTCCATTTAAAACTTCCCTTAAATGAAAACGGAGGGATTAACGCTACCGTTTGGTCACATATTTCTTTACCGCCCAATATATAATAGCAATTCTTGACCTAAGCCCAATTATAATCACTAATATTGATTATTTTTCATATTCTCTATGCAAGTGCTCCTTCAACTAGCTTTCGTATATTTGAACTAGGTTTCTATTTAAAAGGTAACCGGGTCGTAACCGTGCACCTTTTGGGACACTAGCTACAACGTTGTGTATGGATTACGGCCATAGTAAGTATTATAGCGTCGCCATGGGTGAGCGCGTGTTCCCGTGTCTGGCTTGTTCGGTCTCCAGTTTTAGCATATCAGAAGCGTCCTTTTGTGGTCTTTTCGAAGTTTCTCTTATGAAATCCCATCCACTACATAATATGGCGCCTATCCAGCATGACAACTACACCACACTTGGCTAGCAGTACGTATCTCTCTAAAAACGACCGACAAGGATTCCACACTGCTGCCTGTCCAGCCTTCTATTGTCCGTGACACCGTCGGCGATCTCTAGCTAGTAAGTAACCGAGTCGAACTTTGTCGCCTACCACTATCTTTCCTACGTTCGACTACGGGGTGAATCACATTTGTCCTTTTTTATTGTCGTTTGTAATAGTGAACATCTTGGCGCATAATGGCTTTGCAATTACCTTTGCTTAAGGTGCATTGTCTCTTCCTAGGGCCTTTACCGCGTAGATTCTTTGCATGCTTGAATAACATATTACAGCCTCTATTCCTCGCTCCACTCTTCACAATCTCTACTTGTATATAACGTATCGATTATTTTGTCCGACTCAATTTTATAGTCGCTTCACGTCGTTCTAGCGTAAATACACAATAGTCAGCATTTTCCATGCGTGTATCTGTTCGGTAAAAGAAAAAGCGAGAACGGACGCGCGCTTTGGATCAAGAATCGACAGTAGTCAAACAGCATTCACATTGGGGACTGCCAGACAATCCGATCCGTCCACAGATAGTTGCTTAATGTATATAAACATGATTCGCTATGTAGCACACGCACATGCGCATGACACTATGCCATCCGCTGAGAGCGAAGCCAGTCGATGGAGAGCTCGAAGCTGTGGAGAGAGTAATTTTACAATCGACAATAGCCAACGACAGCCTATAGGCAGCGGTGATGTCTTCGGCACCACGGCGCAGCTAGCAGCAGCACATTCATCCATTCTTTCGACGCCCATACGAGCCGCTGCAAAACGCTGCTGACGTCTATCTAAAATATATTCAGAGCAACAACAGGCTTCAACTACTGCAGCGCTTCGACCAAGGCAAACCTCGATCGATAATGCTAAGGCAGTGTCAGTAGCAACAGGGGTCGCAGTTGTTGCCGGCCAATTACGTCGTCGCTGAACACAAACTCATTCTGCGCCATAAATACTGCCAGTACAATAACTTGTACTATAGTACGACTGCCAATGCTGCTGTGGCTGCCGCTAGCGGAATAATGCTTTTCGGAGATTGCGCAAAGACGTCGCCGTATTCGACTTTTACGGACCGTCAACGGTCGACTGACAACAGTTGTCGCTTCTTTTTGCTACAGACACCGTTGGGTAGCGGTAGGGGTGAAGCTGTTAAGTTGATGTTAACGCTGGAGTAAAGGTAAAATAGCTTGCACAACTGAACCAGTGGTTGACTCTAGCGACTCTTACGCACTTGCGCATGAATCATCAATGAACGAGTATCGTCCGTACATAAGTCACCTCCGTCTCTAATATCTCTTCAGTTTTTCCTACTTATCTTGCTAATTTTAGATATTTTTATACATGAATTGTCTAACGACCAGGAAACAACTAACACCTGCGAACGTAGCAAACGTAAAAACGCAAGCATATGACATAACACACAATGAAAATACGGGTCCTGATGAATCTATTGACGTACGCTTTTTGCCATGTGGTAGCAGGATAGAACGCAACACTGTTCTGAATCTGAGATTAACCAACAACACACAAATAACAAGGAGGTTGGCGGAAGCTTAATAAAGGCCTATAGGTGTGCAACCAATATTTCTGGCAATATTCTATAGTATTGTAGATTGTAGTACAAGAAGCTAAGAAGCGGATTATTTGTCCGAAACATTTCAACTTAAGCTGCCCTTCAGCATTCTTTCGAAACGACGACTCGTTTCACCAACATTTGATCATACAGAGATGCCGTGTACGATACGAATCAAGTAACTAGAATTAATGCCAAAGGAGTTTTAAACTCTCGCTCTTCCTCGGTTACTACGACACGTGATCAATTTCATGACAACATCGTTGATTTGAGAACGTTAGGAAGTTGCGCCATCGTCTCTTGCTTGGACAGGGCTGACAGTTATGATTGGTTGTGCAGACGAAACAACCTGGAGAAATTGGCGCTAAAAAATCCTAGAGGGCCTCTTTTTCCTACTGACACGGAAATGGGCAGCGGACTAAGGCCGGACTATAAGCACAGCTGTTGGACAGTGCAATGCTACATCGTCATCAGCACAATTGAGACATCAGAATATTAAGAACTAAGGAGAACCAAATTCCATGTAGCGAATGATCATCTTGCTACGGAATAAATATAGACAATGATTATACATTTTATACTAGTGATTAGTTTCTGGAATTTGTTAAAGGCTGCTTTACTAAACAAATAACTCAGCAGAAAAATTTCTTCTAAAATAATACTTTTTGACAAATATTTACCGTAACTCTAACCAAATATCAAATGCTAATTAAAAATAAAACCAGAATAAAATATTGAAAAATCTCCTACAATTGAATCGCAAGTTATCTGAACCTAGACAAAAGATCCGTTTTGCCATTCGTGACTCACATTCAGATAATTTATTCCTTTTTTGAACACGCTGGACAACCGTAGATTGTGCCCTGTGGATTAGTATACTTGGATAATACGCAAATACTATTCTAAGCGCAAAACACCGCGTTAGCATCTGCCCACAGAAGCGCCAGCTCCGTGCTATAATGCGCGAACTCCAGGTCCATGATGAGTCACCGCCCTAGATGGTATTACCTATCTATCAGGAACTAGATTGAAATTAATAAGTTGGACTTGGGGAAAAAGGCAGACGCCATCAATAGTAGCAGCAACAAATGCTTACCACTGACAATTCTGTACATCTTTTTAGGAAATTTATTGTTGCTATTATCTATTCAGTTTTAAGCGGCTACCGTCTAGGAATAGTTTTGTTATGATCTTAAGTATTTAAGGGGTGTCATCGATCGTACAGCCAGGACGCCCCATAGATACAGGGTTGCGTGCATCTTTGTCCATCTGTTCTGGTACATCGTCTGCTACTACAACTTCAACAACAGCGGGATTCCTTTTAACCCACTTTCTAGCCATATCTGCATGGGTTGTCGTGTGTTTTTGTTTCGTGAATAGGAATACCTCTTCCACTGTATTTCACTGCAGTGGCGCAAGATTGAAATGAATACCAATGATGAAAAATGCACTTTTCATTACGGTAAAGATATTACTGGTTTGCCCCTACCTGACATTTCGCCTTGGTCTTGCTGTTCCCAACTATTGCCCCTTTGAATGAATTCTACTGGACAGCCTGTACGATCACTACGACTAATACTACCACACAAGTATCGTATCGATGTGCCAGCACCGCAATAATGGCACAGGATTCAAGATGCTATCTTACATTTAATAGCATCAGTATCAACAATAAGATCACGGACGTCGTCAATAATAATAAACGCAGTACGTTCCGATAACACCCTTTCCCTACGGAGACAGTTTCTTTTTCTGGTAATCCCTTGTGCGCTAGACCTGGTAAAACTCAATCCCGGTCACGGCTTACTTAACCTCCTCCACCTCCGCCGATGCTGTCCGTCACCAAATCAGAAGTAGTGGCAGCAACGACAAAAGGGAATCAGCAGAACGAGGTGACTCTATGTCGCCGTCACAGCGATTTCTAGACCTATATCACTGTATCGTCTTATCGAAACTCACAACGAACAAAATACCGACGCACGTGATCAACCACTAATCAACGCCACAGTTAGCTGCTGCAGTTCTACGAGCAGCTAACTGTGGCACTGCTCTCTTCCGCTTGTCTCCATCGCTCTCGTTTATCTATTGGCCAATTTCTAACTATTATCAGCAGCTTTGTTTCACACACGGACACGCCAACGGTGGGTGAACAAGCACATAGTGACGTTAGCAGACGGTCGAAACTACTAAGATTGACTTGGAAACTGCAGGAACAGCAGCTGCTGCTGTGGCCTTGTCTACTGCCCGAGCATCTGTAGCAGATATCATCGATGCGTTACGATTGCCCCAGCTGCTACTATGATGTCTCCGTTCTAGCCGCATGCTAGTCGCCTTTATGCTACCGCCACTGAGCAGAACATACAGGCTACGACCGCTGCGCGATCGCGACTGTAATAACAGCATCCACAGGGCTGATGACATAAGCGTGACTATGGTCCACTGCTCATTAACAACGATTATTGATCGGTCTATTCTTTCGTTTAAACATAAAATAAATATAAGCAAGGTACAAAGCAAAAAAGATGCGAACATATGTATATCCCCATTTATTCAGTTCCAGACTGCAATAAGTTTGTTTCTTCTTTTTCACCACAATAAAAACAACATAATGAAAACAACTGACAGAAGAAGGTACTCTATCAACTAGAAACAGTCATCGGAATGACTTCAGTCGAAATTGTCATGGCGAATGTTACATTCCTTTATAGTAAAGTACTGAACAATACCTACTAAAAATTATGTTATCTATTATTGTTATGCTAGAATTAAATTACAGCTTAGTTTGCTCCCGTTTTTTGGTAAGTGTTTTTTTTACAGTTTTATATCCGTTTGACTATGTACCTTTGTGCGTGCATAAATATAGTGTACTCACTATACTTACATTTTTGTCACTATTATGCTCCATGGCGATTTACTGTAATTCAACAAACAAATAAACACAACAACACAACACAAAACACATCGAGAAGGAATACATGTTATTATTGTTTGCTATAATTATAATTTATTATTACTTGTTGTCTATTATTTTGGTTCTTGTTAAGAAAATATTAGTGAATGGGGTACTGGTCGTCTAAATTATAGGCCACAACTACAGAACACCTAGTTTATACGCTGCGGTATAAAAAACAGTGCTTGGGACAAATTGGCACTTTTTACAAGCAGCATCTGCATAAAAACCGATATTTGGATGAATTTTTTTACATGTGTCGATAGAGATATGTCTGCGGACATACAATACTACATATTTCCGATAAGGTGTATATTTAATGAAACTGCCATTCGCTTCAATAAAACCATCAGTTCAAATCCCAACTCTTAAACAAATATTTTGCAAAAATTAATCCCCTATATTGATGCCCGTGAGTGATATTCGCATACGCCGTACGTAACAAGCCAAAAGGCCTACAAATTCAAGAATCCAACACAGTCAAAAAGCTGCAAGAAGATTCAGAAAGTTGACAAAAGGCAAATTGCTTATACAGACGATATATGATCTGATAGTAAAAAGCAGCGTCCTATATCAGAACTAATGTTCCGGGATCATTAGAAGCGGTGCACCTTTTTTTGTAGTTGTTTCTGCATACATTGATAAATTTACGTCCTAATCGGTCTAGTCTCCACCATGGGAGTTCTGTATTGCTGTATGAGATTCTTCTTCGCGAGCCGTACAGCGACCGATAGCGGCACAGACCGTCGATCTTGTAGGTTTATATTTCATGTCCGACGTCAAGTTTGTGCACAGTAGTTAAGTTATGTGATGGGTTTGTCGTTTTGTTCCAGAAAGAACTAGTTTTTTTTGTTTAGAAGAACTTTATCAACTGCAAGTTAACGCTTTTCAGTTAAATAGAAAAAACTTGTCAAAGTGTATCTATTTATTTATCCGATTTTGTCCGAGCGATTTAGCATTTTGTCGCCATATGCCCAACAGAAATACCTACCATCAAATGATTACCGTCTTGTTAATGGATCTCAATACAGGAGCGTGTGTCCTTACATTCTGATACTAAAATCAATCGACTGCTTCATCTGTTCCACGACATATCCTATTTTAGTTAGAAGTAGCATCTGAATAAAAACCGATATTTGGGTGAACTTCTTATACGCGCATTACATTAATGGATGCTCAATCACAGCCGCAAAACGTTCCACGTGATAGAGAACGATTTCGGCAGTGATAACAACAATAGTTACAGCAACTGTCTCAACTAATTTATCGTAGCTCGGCCAAAGGCAACAATAACCACCCGCAAAAGATTGACAGATAAATGGACAAGTGGAGCTTGCTATTCGTTGTTGTAATTGTTGTTGTTTTTATTGCTGATGTCGTTAATTTTCTATCTTCCCTAATACACGTACAAGCGACGTATTGCACACATAAACACACGCCCATTTTCATATTAGTTAGAGCGCGTTCTCTGCGTAACTGACTAACTGGTCGCTTTTTCCGTTTACAGACAAACGGGCCAAAGTATAGTAACGACGGCGACGATGGTGGCGTTAAGCTATTGCGCTGTTGCCACTCCCGCTTTTGCCGCTGCTGCTCCTAGCAAATGGACGGCAACGTTAAGTAGAGACGACACTTTCAATATCTTAATTTCACCGTTGGGCGTAGGGTGGCTTCTAGCGGCGACATCACACGACGATGAGCAACAGCTAGCGTAGACAGTAGCGCCAGCCGTTTGCCTAAACGCCAAAGGAAAACCTCTGCTCGTATTCCGTTTGCTTATCGTCGCCGCCGCTGCTATTACCGCTGCTGCTACTGAAACGGCGCCAACGGCTTTCGTGCCTGCTGCCTCTCTCGGCCACAAGCGCGACTGTCTTGAACCAAAGTAAGTATAATCCTGTCCCATCGTCAACGACGACGATGAGAGTACCGCGCTGCCTGATGCAGTCATCGCGCCACCACCGTCGCAGCGCTCATAGGAGCAACCGCAACAGCAGCATACATAATAACAACAACATAACTACAAACAACGAAAGTTTCGCTTTGAGCAATGAACGGACTAACTAGAGAAGCAGTTGAACCCACTGACGGCCGTCGCGCAGGCCTCAGCCACGACACGCCGTCCGGCAGCTTTGCATCTAAGTGTTTTCGATCTGTTTAATGGGTGCGAACATTGGTGCAGCGACTGCACTGCGTGTACCACTGACTGCCTGGACGGACTCGGACTCAGTACTCAGGTACTGCCGGTTACTGCTGTATTAGCATCAGATTAATACTAATCTGCAGCTTTTGTTGTTATTGTAGATCTCGTCATTGTTGTTACCCGAAAAGATGAAAATTAAGGGTTGTCCTGCCATCAGTATTATAGATATCGGCACTCGTAACTGATGGCAGTTAAGTTTGGGCTGTACAAATCGATGAGAAGCGAGACCTGGCCGGATCCAAACAACGACTACATTTCATAAATCACGTATCAACAATAATCATATATGGGGATATGTGTAATGGAAGCGTTTATATTCGGCTATCAACACATGACTGAAAGCCAACAAGCAGAAGCTCAGAGAGTCCAACGAGACCCACCCTGGCTAGGTCTTCCAATGGGGGCAAGTCTTCGACGTTACGCAGAGTAATTGTGTAGATTTGTTCACACAATATAAATGGCAAAACGCGTTGCATAAAGAGCAAGTAGAGCACACAAAACAAATAAAGTCGAACGTTTGTCCTGCCTGTGCGTCTAAAAGACGACTGGCCGTACCTTTCTTTCTATACTTTTATGCTTCCAGCTTCGTATTGTCCTCGCGAAATAAATGGACATACGCTGGTAGGCGCTATCTGCAACACGGTATTTCTCTGCATCACCTTTATTTCGCCGCTACTCGTACGTCCGACATCTGCCATTTAATGGGGATCAATGCCGACAGCGATATTCCGTGATCGCCTCTCTAACCCCTAACGCTAAGTTAAACCACAGATTTTCATATTACAAGGATTTTATATGGTTCTGTCGCATTCTGGAAGGTTAGCCTTTCAAAGTGATAGGAAAAGTTTTTAACGTGGTTCTAACGGCGGTGGCGTCCTGATGAGGCCAGTTCACTTTTTAACCGGGTAGAGGGCGCAGTCATAACTCGCTGTTAGCTAATCTCTTAGAACGAACGGTTCGAATGACCAAAGCGACAAATCACTGGCAAAAGCGATGGCGAGTTGATTGGTTGTGGAAACAACAACAACAACAACACTGATAAGCGGAGAGACAGACAGACGTATTGCCGCCGCCACCGCTCGCCTCGTTGCCTACGTCCCATCACCTATAACAGCAGTAGCAGCAATTCCGCCAGCGGCTGTAACGGTTGTTTATACTTTCAAGTTTTACACACACACACACAAAGTCCGTCACCCACGAAGCGCCACACGCGGACACAAACACACACGCACGTACGTTCAGTCCCAGTCAGGCAGAAGACGCACGGAGATTTCGTCAGCGATAGGGAGCGGCAAGAGAGGTAGGGGCAGTGGCCATGACTGAGCACGGACAGGGATAAGGACAAGAACAAGCACAGGCCGACGGAGAATCGAACTCATGGGTCGGCGTAATAATTTGTGAAGCTACTTAACTGTGTGATACTAGGTTGTACACAGCAGACAATGACATTTTTCAATAGAAGTACGAGCAGATATATTAAATGGAGGACGATATTTACAAAAATATTTGCAATCAAAGTTAGCAGCAACAACAGTAGTGACTGCTGCTGCTGCTGTGGTAATAACGTCGACTCACGTGCTACTATTGCTCTTATTATTGCTGATACTGCCGGCTCAACCACAGCAGCAGCTGTAGAACCTCGCTGAGAGAAAGCTTTAACCTCGATAGCTACGACTGTAGCCTACTCACTGGTTTGGTTCGCCAGCTCGTAACCGCCGCTCAGCTCGCTGCTACAAACTGTTGGATGGCTGACAGCAGCAGACTGCGACTTGTTGGTTGGTCGGTCGGCCGGCCGGCCGGCCGTTATTCGAAAATAAGCACTACCTTGCAGACAGAAACAGCGACATGACGATCACAAGCAGATTTCCAAGCAGTACCAGCACAAGCTAGAAAAGTCTTGATGACAGGATAGACGTAGCCGCTACAGCACTACAAACCATAGTTGACTGGTTGGGTCGCACAAGCGGGCGGCTGGAATGAAATAGAAGACCAGCCCTGAGTAAATACCTTCTGCGTGTTATTAGGTGCCTGTAAACACAATCACCATCACGCGGAACAGAAACAACACAGGCACAGATTTGTAGTCACTATAATTACTGATTTAGATCTTCAGAGCTGTCAGCAGCAGCAGCAGTCAGCAACGTCAAACCAGTAACGCCGCTGAAAAAACGTCATATTTAGAAGTGACGCCGTTATTTAACAATGACGCTATTTTGTACGGGTAATTGTGTTCCGATAATAGGGCACAAAGCACAATGTAAATCATGACGGCGCACGACAGAGGACCATTATACAACACTGATTCACTCAGAATTCTATGACACGTTTATCATACACGTTCATCGGGCGCTACAATAAACTATAAATTAAATGTAATAACAGTAGACACACGACGCAGGCCGTTCCGAGATCATCATGACGACTCACTTGACAGGCCGGGGCCGTCGTCCGATATCTGCGTCAATGTTTGTGCTACTGCTGGTCTGCTACGCTTGTCGCTGTCCGTAGCCAAACAAACAGATCTGTTTGACCGGTCGTCCGAAAAGCAATACCAGGTTATATTTGGCCACGAACCTAGTAAAGTAGTGTACAAAAACCGATTCCAGCCGAGAATAGAGTATAAACTGTTCCCGTGTTTGACGGTCTCGTGCGGCCATGCCTGCTCCACGGCTCTCGAGCATCGCACCAGACAGCTAACTACTATTGCTGCTGGTTCGCTTTTTCAGTCACCATCACTACCGCGAACTACAGTTGATTACCACGGCTAGCAGCACGAACGCTTCCGCGAACGTTTTCCGGAGGAATTATGAGGCGTGGTAGATGCAATCGGTTCTTGTTTTTCGGCGGCGGCAGTAGCAGCAGCGACACTGGCGATGGTAGCGGCAGCAGAAAAACAAGTAAGGGCACTACTACCAGTACTGGTATTCGTTGTAGGCCCGCACAGACACCCAAACACGTACATATACGATAAGGCTACATTCATATCCCATGAAATGCCAAGTTCCCGTAACGCCTTCAGCCTGGACCTCACTCACGTCCTATGATAACCAAAACAATGATTATTATACTAAACTGACCGATTAAAGTTTCTGTTATGTTATCTTGGATTCTGCCTACCTGCGATATCGTAGACTTTTCGATCTTCTGTAGATTGTCGTCGTTCGGATTCAGAGCACAAACTGATTCCTGCTGCTGCTGCTGCTGATTTCTCCGTCGTTGCCGGTGAACATCACTGGCCATCCAATCGCGACGACAGCAAGCAAGACTCTCTTGCTGCGTTTTCTCCGTCCTTAATATTCCTTTTTTTTTTAATAGATGCTGGAAACAATAGACGTCCTTATGCGTGTACAAAGTTTCCTTTTCGGCGCTTTGTTGCTTTCCACTCCGTTCAGAACGGGAGGTGCTTGTACAAGAAGCACCTTCGGTTTTTTCAGACGACTTCCGTTGTTTAGAACACGGTACACATCCACACTGCACTCAGCTTTCACTGCTAACGAAGAAGTAGTAGATGAAGCGCACACCTCACAGCTTGCTCACTCACCAGGCTTTACGACGATTTCTCACTTAACGTGACCACCCCACACGACTTCACCATCACCGCCAACACCCGAACGGGGACTAACTAAACGCAAACTCTTCTCTTAACCGAATTCAGTTCACCTCAACGAGAATTAAACAACTAACCAGTTTGCCAGCTAACTGAACTTTTTTAGCTAGCTGCTTTCTCCTTTGATAGCTCGAATGAGCAAAAAAAATGTCCTTTCGTGTTACTGCTGCTGCTGCTGTTGTTGTTATTGTTATGGTTGTTCTTGTAATAATATTGCAGTCCTGAATGATCAGTATGGTCTAGCAGTAGCAGTGAAACTAATGAAAGGAATAGTAGCAGGTGTTGTAAATTTTTAAGCAACGCTTCGCTTCAGTGGAAACTTTTGTTTTTTTCGTGCTCCTTTGAGGGTTAGTCTTGTTCGTTGCTACCGGTAATATCGACGTTGTTGAGGTCGCTATTATTGAGCTCAGTGGTCGTCGTAGCTGCTGTGATTGCCGTTACACGGGCGGCTACGGACGAAACGGCGATACGGCAACAGCATAAGCACGAGAGCACGCTCTTAGAATGGGACCCCGGCGACTGCAAGCAGCAGCAGTGCGACTCGACGCCTGGTCCTAGTTCGGCTAGTAGCGCTAAAGCTGTAGCCCGTTGTAATACAAACTGCTAATAACATAGCACGATGATCCTACGACGAGGCCATTAGCACAAAAGGCGCTGGACGCCACGGACCGCGACACCACACGCCGCTACAGACGAACGAGACGGCAAAGGCGACGACGGTGGCGATTGGTACATATGAACAAACGTGAACATAAACCGACCTATCAAGTAAGCGGCCGACCTAGCGACGACGACGACGACGACGACGACGACAACAGCAACAAGAACAACAACAACAACCACAATCACAACAACAACGGCAATACCAACACCAGTATTCACTGCTGCTGCTACGGCTGTTGACGGCTGTTAGTGATGGTTGATGATGGTTAATGGTGGTAGCGATAGCGACAGCAGCGGCGGTGGCGGCGGCGGCGGCGATAGTCAGCAGCGACCATCCATCCACAGGCAGCCGACAACAGACCGATCACCGTCCCTTTGTCCGTCTATCCGTCCGGCGACAGGCCAAGAAATCGAGCGTCCGAGCGACCGGCTGATCGCTCGAAACAAACACACATACACACACACACACGCACGCACACACACACACACACACACACACACGTAGAGGCGGCAAATAGCCAGAAACACTGACAGAGTCGCTACACAGCCGGCGGATGGTCAGACAACTAGCAGCAGGCACTTACAAGCATTAGCTAGAAAAACAATATTCTTCCGTTGTATCTGGAAGCAGGAGAAGGGCTGTATATAACTGCTACTGCTGTTCGCCTGACTAAGTATCAACGTGCGCATATGCTACACGAGCCGCTGAGTAACAACAACAGCAGCAGCAGCAGCACTGATCTCAGCACAGCAGCACGATGGACGGACAGATGGATAGGCAGGCCACTGATGGACGACAGCCACACCGTCAACAACCCTTTTGCCGATGGACAACTACGGGTCGAAGCTTCCGTAGCGGCAACCGCCGTCAGCGTCGTGGCCGCGCTCGCGAGACGGCTGCTATTCCTTGGTATTGTTGCCAGTATCGTAGTTAGCGGTCGCGTGTCGGGGCTGAACACCAATCACCACCACCAGGCAGGCACGCAGGCACTGACGTTGACCTACGACGAGCCTGTTCAATCTAACAGCGTAGTGGCTTCTTACAGTCGCTCGCAGGCAACAGTCAGTCGTATAGAGGGGCCGATATAATATAAAAGGCAAGGATCGAAACAATAAGGCATTCCCGTCGTTATTCGTCGGTGATTCGTCGTCGACCGCGAGACGAGCAGTGGCGACAGTTACTAGTTATTATTGTTGTGTAGTTATTGCTACGATAGCCGTAGCTTTTGGTCCTGTTGTATTGTAGCTTCAGTTGTGACACAATGGGCAGTACCTCTTGGGGCAAATAACAACGTCGACGACGGTCGCATTCACCACGACAACCGTCGTCCACCGCTTCTCTGATTATCTCTCAACACAGTCAACTAATAGCAACCAGTAAGCACGATGAACAAGTACGGAGCCGCTGGTCACTCTAATCTAACCCGAACTATTGACGATATTGCAGCCGTTGGCGATCGTCGTCGTCGCCGTGTTCCGTCGTCGGAATAACAGCAGCAGTAGCGGCGGCGGCGGCAGCAGCAGCAGCAGTGGGCCGCCGTCGTTCGTCTCGCTATAGTCCTGCTGCTCGCCGAATCGGGCACTGCCTTAGCACACGGGCAACTACTAATAATAGTAAAAAAAAATATGTCCTGTACTGGTATCTGTATCGATGGCTAGCTCGCTGGCTACAGCAGCAGCAGCATCAGTTCTGCAACAGCGATGCTGCTGTTGCATGGGGGCTCCCAAACCGTAAAACTGCTAGTCGTAGTCGTAGTTGCAGTGGTAGCAGTGATAAAGGATGCTGATGAACTGAAGCCGTTTGGACTAAACAGCAGCAGTGGATGGAGAGTACACTTATGCGGCAGTTATTTACTCATTCGTTACTACACTCACTTATTGTTGGTCACAGTGGCACCGATCGTTGTTGTCGTTGCTGTATTTCGGTTAGCCCCGTACAACAATATGACTGTTTCAGTATGATGTGCCGAGGCGGCTATGGGCTAAGGCTGTGGCCTGCTGCCGTTTGCCTAGCGGCTGCCTATTACTGGCTAACAACAACCACAACGGCGGTGGTGGTGATGATGATGATGATAAAGACGACGATAACAGTTGCTGTACTACTGGGCTTCGCCTGACTGCCTTACCAGTCTCCTTTACGTTGCTGCTGCTGGCTGTACGCCTGCCGCCTCTATACCTCCTCTTGCTGATGCTGTTAGCTACTTACACTTTGGTTGCCTGCTAGCTTGCCTGCTCGACCCGTCTCGGTATACTTCTTCGTTCTTTTCGTCGTCACTCCGCTCGTCGTCAACAGAAGCCGAGCGCGAACGGGCGGTCGAACAGCGCCTATTAGCAGACGACTTCTTTTCCATCGGCAAGGCAAACACGCGAACAGACAGCTAGCCATTTAGTCCCCCATAACGTCACACCTCGGCGTCTACCATTGACATCCATCACCCATTTCTAAGCTGTCTGACTGCCGTTACTACTGCTGCTGCTGCTAATGGCCAAAGACTAAAATAAACGATGGCAGTCTTTAACGCGCAGAGTCAACAGTCGTTAATCGAGTCGAAACGCGAGCCAAGTGAAGACAAATAGAGCGGCTATAACTGCCACTAGTATAGGATTTGAGGAGCTAGTTCGCTTTTTTAACCGAACTAATTCGGTCTTATTATAAAGGCGAGGGCAAATGCACTGTGCAGACCAAATTTCACGGCTAAAGCATAGATCCAAGTTTTTTCACAAATTGGCGGAAACACTCAATGCACAGCTCGCAAAATTCAGCCAAGTAGTGTGGGACTGAATTACTACTGTTACGGCCGAAAGCGTTCGCTTCCCGGTAAATACTCAAATTTTCTACCCACTAAAAGCTCTCCTTTCCAGAACTTTTTATCTCAATAAAGACAGAGGTATGAGTTCGCACAACAATACGAAAGTAATACGGACCTTGACGAGTGACGTGCGGACAACGAGCGAATGAGATGAGCGACCGGCCGGCAGACAAACTGAGGGAAGACCAGCCTGTTTACTATCGCACTTCAATCAAAAACACACCTGAACATCATCACCCTTATCATGGTATATACATATATAGACATAGATATGTATATATAGACAACACCAAATGCAAATGCTTTCTAATATATTATGGACAACAAATGAGGGTGTCCAATGAAGAAAGCTTTGGTAATCATACCAATTTATTTAACCGAGTCTCCCCCGCCATTAAACTCAACTTCAAGATGTATCAATGCAGTATGCTGTAAATTCGAATAACGGAAAAACAATATAAAGAATTATAAGCAAATCTGTTTTCTTTCTTCTAACGCATGTTGAACGTGATTAAATCATCCGTCCTTTGTAACCTTGAGCTCGCCCTTTCTATTGCGTTTTGCCAATTCTTATTAACTACTTGGGCGCGCTATTACTGTCGGAAAGAAAGACACAACCTAATGTCAGCTATACTACATAAACCCAGTGAAGATTGCTCGCAGATCCAGCTAACTCTTACACGAATCAAGGCGCTGCCAATCTGACCACTGGCTATGCTGTCCATATGTAATCGTCTCTATTCGGTACCGAGCCGATATCGGTCTTCCTGTCGGCGCTGTGTCCGTGTGTGTGCCTTTGACGAAAACGTTCCAATGCAGCCATCAGTGGCGCCACCAGCTACGAACTCGACAGAATTGACGACAGCGGGCGGCACCGCGCAGCGCAATGAAACGCGCGAAAATTCAAACCATCGCGCCATATTCAAGCAGGTTATCAACATACTTTAGCCGCTATCCACACAACTACTATTGTGCCACCGTTTTATGGAGTGCATTGAGCAGATTCAGATCTTAGTCGCTGATCTGAAGCGATCTAAAGTCAATCCGGGTCGGGGGCAGCAGCAGAAATAGCGTCGGCAGTAGCAGGTGCACCGTTAGCGTCGTTGACTGCAAATGCCTTCCGTCGTCAGCAATCAACGCTCCATCACTGTCGTGACTTGAACAACAACGCGGCTCAGTTTCAGTCTAGCGATAACTGTAGCAGCGCGTAAGAGTAGAAACAGTAACGGTCAGTTCATCCGTCTGTCTGTTTATCTGTCTTGGGCTCGATTGTGTGCCTGCCTGCCGTTTGCTCGTTTCTTCTTTGGGACGGCGGCAACGGCGACGGCCGCGCCGGTCGGTTTTTCATTAAGGGAGAGAAAATTGTTTGAGAGAGAGAAGAAGGTATAGAGCGAGAGACGCATGCAGTTGCAGCAGCACCAGCAGCCGGAGAAGAGTTTGGGCTACTATTGCGACCAGGACTCACACAAAAGGCACACCTGGTTAGACAATCAGAGTTTGGAATGCCTTTCGATTTGTTACCGTATTTTGGTCTGCTTCTGTTGTTGTTGCACAACGAGTTGGCGTGAAGATCAGAGTTCATTGGCAGTTTCGCCTGTAGCGGGCGCCTGGATACTCACCAAGGTTGTGTGTCTGGCCGTCTGTTCGAACAGGCTCTGTTTTGTCGGCTTGAGTCCGTGTCTACGATTCACGCAGCACCAGGAGAATACCCACTGCTGCTCCTCCTGCTGCTGTGTTGTGCGTGTTCCGTGAGCGTTTGTGTTCACGACGCCTCCGATTTGTTGTGGCGTGTGTTTCGTTCGTGGGAGCTGCTGTTTGCTGCTTGTGAGTGAGCGTGTTGTGAGCGAGAAGGCGGTGCTGAATCGGGGCAGACGGTCAAACAGCTAGTCCGCCCCAGGGGGGCCACCTTCTTCGTTGTCGCATAGCGTAGACGGTTGCAGATAGCCCCAAAAAACAACACCAAGACGGCGACAGAATCCCGAAAAAGCAACACAACAAATGCCACAAAATTAAACAGGCGACGAGAACTCTTCGTTGGGAGCGTTCTTTTGTAAGCGCGACGAGTGTTATCAGTGATTTCGAGCGTCTTCCGAAGTGGCGGTTACTCAGTGCGTGAGAGCACAAGATGTAGCGATCAGCTCCGCCAGGCACATTTACGTATGTTGGCCTGGAGGACCCAAAATCAAAACAGCAACAACGACGACAACGACAGTAACAAGGACAGCAACGCGAGAAACCAGTAAACAACGGTGCTGTTACTAGTGAATGTAGCTGCCGCGGTCGCAACTTGAGTTCTTACTGTACACCTCAGTATTTTGTTATGATTTAATATTTAATATCAGTATATTGTTATTATTGCTACTATTGTTAATAAGCAGCAAATAATACCACTCAGACTGGGTATAGCGACGCCGCTCGTGCTCCGGTCAAAAAGTAGAAAACAGACTGCCGCGTTTGTACAAAAGGTAGGTAAGTTTCTATTATATACATGTAACTAAAGTAGATGCACAATTCGGCAAAAAAAAATCGTATCAAGTGGACTAAAATGGCTAGGTTAGGAAAATGGGAAGAAGTGGGAGTAGTCAAAGACAAAGCGACACTGACTTCTTTTGAACATCGTTTTTTAACGAAAACCGTATATAGTTCATCAACTATCCACTTTGTTGCCAGATCGTAATATGGAGTCGCCTAGCATCGTAATGTTATACTTCTACAATTGACTGTTTTCGGACAATTTTAATATTTCGGAGTGAGGAAATGAGATAACTTTTTTAATTTTTTTTCAAATCAATTAAAAAACAAGCATTTTGAAACGTGATGCTACGCCTCCATTAGTAAATGCATCGACCTCAGAAGGTGTGAAACAAAAGTTTGTCTGACCATCACAAAAACTAACGGTCGACTCTTAAATTTCAGGCGTAAGCAATCGTCCAACGAGGCCACATACGATACTCGCCTAGCATCTCTCAGAAGAGCTGTTTATGGAAAAGCTCTATACAAAACTCCGGATGTTATCTTGTCGTTGGCTTACTAGCTTATTGTGATGAGTACATATAAATAGATAAATAGAGCAGAGATCCTACGCGTATAAAGTTCGGCCTGCGAACTGTTGTTACGAACATTCTCAGAATGTTCAACCATCAAACGAATAAGCTCAACGATTTTACCCCTTCGTGGTTGAAGCTACCCCCGACAAGGGAACGTCGACCACAGTCGCTTCACTGGCTGCATAATAATAACACCAATACCTTTCGTAAGTATAACTTAAGGTAAGATACTGATAATCAACATATAGCAAACTGAGCATATATATATATGCTCAGTTTATTTAACAGTTTATATAACAACTTAACTCTTTTTGGTTTCCAGCCTCCTTACTGTCAGTTTTTTTTCATTCATTAATGATTTAGTTTGGTAAAAATGTATTTTTTTTTTGGTGACGTCGAGATCCAAAAGACTAGGAACGCGGCATGAGCTTATTACAGGTGACCGTTGAAACTTAAATATTGTTCTCACGTATTTTAAGTATTAATGGTTTATTTGTTGTATAATGATATAAAAAAAGGTCAGAAACAGTTTGGTGAAGTAAAGCATTCCTCCTATGAAATTAATAATAAATTTAAATAAAATTAAACCACTTGAACTCTGGTTTTTTTGGACATAATGGATCCGCCCATTAAAGCTCGAAACCTAATGAGACAAAACGCAGCAAATCACCGTTTTCATTAATTAGTATACTTGAGTACATAAAGAGGTTATCAATTATATTTCTTATCTAATGAAATGTAGTGGTAGCTTGTCATTGCGAGTACTTAAGTTCCATGATCCGATTGTCATGACGAAATCCGGAAATATATAAAATGTTACTTTGCAGAAAGAATTTATTGTCACATACAGGTACTAGAAGGGCTGTCAAAAAATACAAAAACAGTGGCAGGATATTTTTTCTCAAAAACCCCACTCTCCTTTACAGTAATTCTATCAGAGAGTACAGGTTTATCCAATGTCAGGTTGATGAATTACGTTACAGATAAAAGAGCTAATACATGTTAATGACATTATATATTGGAAAGTGGGTTTGTCTACAGTAATACTAATCCGCAAACAGTAGTATTGCGTATGCCCTGAGGTAAAAAAATTTTAAATAGATTATTACATTTGGTTCGGATGTTTGCTTCGGATGGGTAAAGTAACGGGGAGCTATGTAGGGGAAGCAACAACACGGACTGAATAAATAACTTTTGTCAGTAGGAACGCACATTAGTTTTTGTTTGATATGCATACATCGGCATATATGAGATAAATCTGTTCACAATGTTAATGAATAAAGTAATAGCATGCAACAAGTATAATATATATATATAGATTGGCCCTTTATCAATCCAACGATCATCGCACTCTTTATAAAATCTTTATTGATTAAATATTTCTCACTCTAATATAAAGAAAAATAACCTAATTTTCTTAAAACAAGTGCGACTTAACATGCATCAGAAAGACATCTTTTTCATATACAGTTTAATGTATTTTAAAGTGTGTATGTGTAATTTAAAGTATCGTAAAATTTCCGGTTATTATAAAAGTAGAAGATAGTTTCTAGTGAAATGCATTATAATAAGTTAACGATGTAAAAGGATGCCTAGCAGTTGAATGCTAAGGGATTTTAACGATGATGAGATGAAAACCAATCAAAAGGGACTATTTGAACATACGCACAGGTATGGTTGCAACTAATTATGATGAATTATTTCTAATGGGGGATGAGGGATAATCTTGGGCTAAATTACCGTAGCTGCTTATATCCTTCCTGTTTATATTGGTATCAGATTTCCTGCTTGTGACGTATGAAACTAATAGATTGTTAGAAAAAGTCACTCTTGGAGAATATCAGTGATTTGCTTACTGGACTTTCCAGAAGATAGGCATAGTAGGGATAAATATAAAACTATAGAGAACACGACCATAATGGAAGTTATGAACATAACATAACATTAAAAAACATATAGTAGGTCGTAAAGTTCTTAATTACTAAATTAATTGATTAAAAATGGGTATCTGATACGTGTGCTATCTATCGGTCGTTTTTCATTAAGATAAAATCCTACAAACGGTGTAAAGGACTCGGGGTGTAAAAATCTGTAATAGGAATTTTTGGTACGTGGGAACACTTGTTATTGTTTGAATTAAAAAATTGGTACTCTAATTTTAGAGAAATTTTTAGAAATGTATTAGGTAATCATAAATTTAAAAGCTGGTTATCCGAAGCTGAAGGTCTTACTATAATGTTACAAAAATTACTCCGTTTCGATCTTCCAGAGTCTCGAAAGGCGGACTCCGTACTTCAAAAAGATGACTTCGTAAGTACCAGCCCATGCTTGTAATAAGAAGTAACGATACTAGGCACATGGTGACCGCCTGTATATGAAACGTTACGTTTAACGAATTTAGACTTCAAATATTTAGAATAATAGTTACACCTTATAATAATACTTGATTTAAGTTGTTCTTTCGTACTTGTAGGAAATGAGTCAGTATGTTTTTTGTCTACGTATTCAACAGTCTTTGGCAGTCGACTAAACAAATAATTTATTTACTTATGGTAAAATTGGCTTCCGTCAAAACTTACTTCTGGTATTGGTGACACAATTTTTTCCGCAATATATTTTTAAATATTGATATTTGTGTTGTGTGGCATTTTAAATATGTTTGTAAATTACGACAATACTGCACCGAAACTCACTTTCATGTGAGATATAGTAAAGGTCGAAAATTACTGTAGTTTGTCGAGTGTTTTTTCATTGCTGGAGTTAGTGTGTACAAACAGTATCTTTAACTATCGTAATATATGTAATTTTTGGAATTACTTATGTTTGTTGGTTTACGTTGTTGAATTGCCGTTCCTCTCGTTGGTGTTGGCCCTTTATTGTTTCACTTCCGGGATAACCGCACAACCACAGCCATGCTTAGTGGAAGTCCCTAGCAGACAAAATCGAAATGGTGGTGCGTCTGCGTGGTCGGCCCCGTTGACTTCGTCGTCCTCATCGCCTTCGCCTTCACCGACACTACCCAACTCGGCGAGCGCAACTGCCAGCTCAGTTATTGGCCAGCTCGGTTCGCGGGGTGGGAATCGCATGTATAAAGCTATGCTACCAAGAAATCTTACAAGAAGAGTCCTTGCCCCTCGACCCACTAACGTTCAGACTCAACAGCAACAACCACAACTCCAACCATTGCAACGGCAGTCAACAGCCGAGTTTGACGTGAAAAGCGTTAATAACAATCATAAGGACAGCGACGACCAACATCATGACTCCTCCTTGCTACACAGTAAAACGGATTTTATGTCTTCGGCAGCTTCCGAAATTCGTGATGCTCCGACCAGGGCAACGATACCTACGAGATTATCGCCACCAATAATTGATCGAACCGAAACTACGCTACCCGCAGCAATTTCAAGCAGTATCATTAATATTCATCAATCAAATCAACAGCGAAATCACTACCAAGGCAACGAAATCTACAATCAAAACGTAGGTGCATACAAGGGAAGAATGCACTTATAAATGAACGCTAATTATTTATTTTCGATAAAAGGGGAAATGGTTACTTCATGCATGTTTATGAAGACCATATTGATTAATTTTAATTAAACAGTGAGTCTGAAAAATACCTATACTTCCTGTACACCCACTTGAACGGGTGAAGAACTTCTCACTGAAGTTAAGATAGTTCGCACGCAACTTTACATTACTTGCACTCCACCCATATGCATACTGATGTTATATGTTGTTTCCTGTATATATTGTGCGAAAACAGTTATTTCCACCAGCGTCGCCATGTTGTGATGAAGCTGAAGAGCGGCTCTTGCGCGCCATGGGCTGGAAAAGAGAAGAGCTTGCTGGCGAAGGACCGCTTACTCCAGAAGAAATCACTGAGGCCATCCAATGGGGTCATCAGATCGGGATCAACCACCTTGGAGCCACTCCATTCCAAAACAGGCAGCAAAAGCAACCTCATCAACAAGAGCACCATCATCACAGTAAAGACGACCTGTTGCATTATAATCGGAGCAAATCAAAAAGCCTCCAGCAGTTGAAGCAGCCGTTGAATTACCCTTCAACAGATCGCACCAATGGAAATTTCAACATTATCCATGTATGTGTATTAGTCTTTATAAAACCAACTAAATTAACTAACACTGACATATACTAAAATAAAAAGAGACGTCCCATCATCGTTACGTTCTGTTCATATAAGACTTACCTGCTTGTATTTCTAAACTTCAATCACACACATGCACTTAGCGGTCAACTTTACTTTTCTCTCTTTCTCCCTTTTTTCCGATGGAATATTTTCATTTATTGGCAGAAACATGAGCGAGACCTGGCAACGTTAACGGGACGCAGCGCGCAATTGGAACAGGCGGCACGAATGGGTTCAGATCTCAAGCGGGCACTTCTAGCCACGATGGGCGTCCTTGCCGACAGTGATAGCGATTTGGAAGACGATAATGAGGATTCCGATGATGATGCTGATGATGGCTGACCATTGCTACCAGTGTCAACGATCCCATGCTGAAGTACTTTTTGGGTGCAGTAGGTAGAGGGCGAACCTACCCGCCGTACATAACACACTTATGGATCCCCGACTGACAAAACATTTTTGAAGATGTGCAGAGAATGGAACTGAATAGCGATTCTATCGAAGCTTATTATTGACGTCCGCTTGGGTAAAAGAGGTGGAGTTTTTGTCAAAAAGAAGTCGAAAAAATGTCGGGCTCCATCAAACTTGTTCAAACTGCCATCATAGACAATTATTTTGTGAGTGGCGTAATAATGTAGTGACATAGAAAACACATAAGTATGAGCTACCTTTGCATTAATCTCAAGCAGAAGATTTAACTCGCTCACTTTTTGTTCGTTATTTGTGTCTACCTCTGTGGCGGCAGATGGGACAAATGTTAGTCTTTTATCTTCATTTCATGCAGGATTTTCTTTCAGTGCTTTTTACTGAGGATATACTTTATTTGAACGCGTTCTTAGCTATCAAAACAAACGGATCCGAATGAGTTACGACTGCATAAGTACTTGTGCTCTTTGATTTCTGATCAATCTCGAACTTTACTTCCCTTTTACTGTCAAACAATACATCTACACGAATTAAGAAGAATCAAATTTTTATTGAAGTATTATTATGATTACCATAACTATTATACGGCAACGTGATTAACGCTGCAAGCATCAGTATTGATATAGCCGAGGTATGAGGTTCTTGAATTTGTTGTAGATTTGTAACATGTCATGTTTCCTTTCACAAAACTTGAGATATAGAGACATTTCTCAAAAAACGCGTCGGCTTGCATTTGACCCTAAGAAACGTAAAGACATTATTTAGTAACAGCACCACGACGCGGGCTCGGCTGGCCTTACCGTTTTGTCTGAACATGGGTGCTAAAATGTATTTTTATGGAAGATTACTGATCAACTTTGCACAAGGCCTAGTATTGTTTTTACCCGTGGCTGACTGAATAAATGTGGCATCGAGGCGTGTAGTTGAGAAGGCAGATGTTTCTGGACTCATGTTGGTATCGTGATGAACGCGTGGCCATCAAACGGTCAGTATGGTCTTGTATAAGATAATACAAAAGACGTTCTTTTCTAATGAAAATGCATGCTGTTAGGTCCATTGTTATAAAGGCGTCAGAGTACCTTATCCCTACGTCGACATTCATAGCTACCGAGCTACACAGACACGCATGGAAATGGTTTGAATGCAGTTAGTATGCAGGAAGCAAGAAATAAGTTGCCATAGTTTTGGACGAGCAGGTTTAAGTATGCAGCTCACAAAGATCAGCCAAGTTTTATTGTTACCATGACCGATCGGCCGAGCGGAAACGGAGTGCAGAATAGTGCAAATGAACACCAGACTTTGTCGTCAAGGTAAAAAGCAAGCGCAGGAGCTCTCCTGCTGGTTTCAGCAGGCCTGAAATATCAGCGAAAAAGCCTGGTTCGATATTGAATATACAGGTATAACGCTGTATGAAGGTGACGTCATGGACCTTGCTATGAGCGTCCACCGAGTACAACATGCAACACCGTCCGCTGCAAAAGTTATGCAACTGATCTTTCTCACTCAACTCAAGCCACCCTATATAACCAACGATATGCTATTGTGATGAAGTGTGACGTTTGCTCGACAATGCATTGACAAGATGTAGATAGTCACATTAAAGAAAAAATAATAAAACATTCAGGCTACGTGTCGCATAGTGAAGATACCTGGCAAGAAATAAAAATAAAATATGGTCGAAATTTAACTGATTGTGTTAGATTTTTTTTTAGGGGAAGAGTGGCAAAATCTAATACCTAATACCTAAGTGATGTTCGTTAAAAAATATTTAGCAAATTTAGGGCAACGGCCTTAGTGCAAGTAAAGACCTCTTTTCAGACTATAGCTATTTTATAAATTAGTTATAAAAACAACTAATTCTTAATTGTTTAGTAACCCTACAAATAGTTTATCATAAGGCATGACGTCAGTTCGCAAATAGTGTCAATTTCTTTACATATGGCGCCGATTCGTCCCCTTGCGTGTACGCGGTTCGCTTCCTAGCACAGCTACATAACTTTCTTAGAACAGCGTTGACAAAGCCCTTATAGCAGAATATCTGGTTAAAAATCAGGAGACGACTGGTTTAAACCCATAGAGCTTATGACACAACTCATGTGAAACTATAGAACAAACAAAGCTACCGCTAGCTTCCATATAAGACCCATAGATAGCTTCAAAAGCGCTGAGTTAACTAATAAAAATAAATTTAAGTTCGTCAGCTCAAATTTCACCTAACCATACATATAAGTTTTATGCAAAAATGATCAACCACTTTGTTGAAAATCGACTGCAAATACTAAAGTTGATATCACAACGCGCATCTGAATACGCGCAAATTTCTCATGACTGCCTCGATTATAATGCTGGAATGCATGAGATGTGCTTAACTACATTGACGAACCAAGTCTAAACCATAAAAACCAGGTCGATAGGACGATGATTAAACTGTGGAACGTAGAAAAAAATTCTTTTCACTTAATCACGCGTATCGTTTAGTAGTCACGTAGAACAAAATAGATAAGCTGGAAGCCAAGGAACTTCTGACATAAGCCATCTACGGCACGAGGTCTAAATCATTTCTCTTGTTACTTTCATAACGCTCAAAAACTTCTTAGGTCACGATGATTCGCATTAGCTTCTAAACATTATTTTCTAATACCGAAATAATTCGGTTCACTATTGCTTAAAAATTCTGGCATTTCTGGTTTTTCTTCTGTTTAAAATGTCCCGCCGCAAAGCTATGGCTTGCGCGATACTATGATCTCTCGTATCTGATTCGTAGGGTATTCATTTGTTTGCTGATGACCTGCAGTCCTCTTTCATGAACCGCCCTACTACCATCGGCGGAGACGACAACAACAATGCGTCTATTCAGTTTCAGTTACCCACACTCCTTCTCTTCGTCTTTGTCTCGACAAGCGAGCTGTTCCTGTGTGTTTACGTTTACGTTAAAATGGCGAACTGAAAGGAGAGAAGTGAGTGCAAATTTTGTGTGTGTGTGTATGTGGATTAAGAGTATTGTTCCTACTCGACGTTTGCTGTTGCCCTCTTTGGGCACACGCCTGCGCGCTAGGGTAATAGTACCTGTAGCATAGGTTTTTATGGTCTCTCTTGATGATACAGTTCTGGGTGTAACACGGAAAAGGCACTCGTCCCCTTTTCTCACAGCTCTCATCTGGTCGTCATCGATTGAGCCTCGGGGTCTGTTGTAAATGCATACAATTGGCTCTTTTTTTCTAATGTTTCTATTATCAACTTTTAAGTGTTGTACATTGACGTCGTACAGACCACTAAACGACATTAGTTAGCTTTTGTGAACAATCGAGTGGATACCGAACCATAGCGGATCACTGATTTGCTTTGCGTGTGCAGATGATTAAATTATAGTCATGTTAAAAGAAAACAGGAAGTTCCGATAACTCTGTAGATTATACTGAAGAGAACAGTAACCTTTGTTCGCGGATAGAGACCGCTTCTCTATCCTGCATATAACGTATCATTATTGCCGGCACAGACTGATGGTATTTGGGTAAAAATCCAAATCATCACTGTATCGTTTGGGTACTCGATAATATATATACATATATGTATATATACACATGAATATGAGTGTGCATCTACCTAGAGTGATATGTAATTCTTCCAGCTGACAAGTGTGCGTTTCATAACGACTATTATGAGGCTAGTCAAATTATCAATCGCCAGTTGCCAGTTGTAATATAGATACTGTCAAGCCACGCAATTTGTGCAGTTTCTCAGGGGGTGCATTAGCAATCCCCACCATGAAGGAAATGTTTGACCTTATGTGATATGTCAGTTTTTAGCATTACAATAGGTTCATCGGCACCGAGAAGCAAACAAGTCCGCTGAAACAACAACGTTTTCACGTCCCTTTCCCGGAAGTTGTTCACTATTTGCTTTCAGATGCCGAAAACCGATCACAACGGTTAAGCTGAGAAGGATATTGACGTACTGATAACGTATACAAGAATAAAAATAAAAGCATTTCAAATCTATGCTTCTGATTGTTGGCCGATAGACTATGCACTCAGTGCTTGTTGTATAAGACTGTGCATAAAGGTCACAACGCCCGTTGTTTATGTAAACTTTCTCACTTGTTGAATACTTTGAGCACTGTTATTATCTATGAAACTGTGTAGGTAAATGCAAAAGTTACGTCGTCAGTCTAGTGTAAGACCCATATGTAGGTGTTCACATTGTTTTGCGAAAAAATTAAGCTTGATACAGTCCGTTGTTAATACCATAGAAGCTATTTCATATTTCACAATAGCAGGGTTACACCGAAGGAATGAGCTGAAGTAATGTATAAACTCCTGTGTTTTTACACTGACTTAAACATTGATTCTTTGCAGTGCCGTTTAGATTTCCCTCAAGAAACTTATAGATATTGTGATTTTTCCAACTTTTGCCCCCTTTTTTTTTATTTTTATAAAGCGACGTTGTTAACTAACAAAACCTGCATCGTATTATGAGTACAAGTCATACAACCAACTTTTTTGACGAGGAATCGACTTTCCTATCGATAGCGCCTACTGCTTAATTGGTACAAACCAATACAGAGACTACATTTTCTATCCAGAGTGAAAACGATACGTATGTTTGATAACTATTTATGCATCACTATTAAGCTGGTCGCATTTCGTAAAACGAGAAGAAAGATGAACCGTGGTTTTTAGGGTACGCGAATACAAACCAAAGGCGAGATCACATATTGACTACTATATAACCTAACAGAAAATAGGGATCGAAACAGTCTATCAACCATTAGTGAAGATGAAGTTACAATAGCAACATTTCGTGGTGATCTATGAATTTTACGTAGATAAAGATAGCGTTGTTAAACCCTAACAGGTCTGCCCGCCATTATTATATTAAGATTGTGATGTCTTTGTACATTGGCGATACCGGTTGTCTCCTGTGATCAACTGGGCTAATGGGTCAAAACGAGTAAATTCGACAAAAAGATTTTGCCTTTTTATTGGGATTGAGCAAATCATTTTTGGTGTTCATGAGTTTCGCTTATCTCTAGATCAAATGTTTGAATCCATATCGCCGCCTACGGATTTGATGACTTTAGCTTCAAGAGGATGTTTAACCAGATTTTAAGATTCTTTTTTGGCGAGAGTTATGCTGCTTCTCCATTTTGATAGAGAGCGGAAAGGGTCACGATCTATCGGCGCAATGTGCAGGAAGTGAAAAGCCTACTGAACAATATCAAACTTCTGGGACGGTTTCTGCGCTGCCACTGTCTAGCATTGTAATGAAGCAGGACGACTAAATGTTTTCTGATGATTTTTTTCTGCTAGGTAACCTTATTAACTTAACGGAAGTGAACTCCATAGAGATTCTGATGAACCGTCCTAGCTTTTTCAAAAATTTGGAGGACCTTTACAGCCTTACTAAAGCTTTGTTTGAGTGGTAGTCCGGTCTGGGTCTCGGTTGAGACCTTCTACGTGAAGCTACTCATGCCTTTTTAGTTTTTATGTTAGCATATAGACCCCACATTTCTGATATTATGATGATTTGTAGAACAGTGTGTCATAGTCGAGACGTGTAAGTCTAAAATGTTCTTTCTTCACGTTTGCATACTTGAGCATCCTATTGTATTAAAGAGCGCATTAATCGTACTGTTGCAGGTAAAAATCAAGTTGAGCCTGTTTTCTGTTGCAACGATATAATAAAAATCGTAAACTGAGAAAGGCATAAATCTGAATGATAGCGCGAGAACAAGCGTGAAGAAGGGAAGATGTCCAACATGCCTTGGCCACCCGGCCACTTCCGTATAGGGCAGCATAAGTCACAGTATAGACAACAAGCACGGTAAGTCATAATCTAAGTGAGCAACGTGCTTTTCTCCAAACAAATCACTACTCTTCTCTAAAATGTATTGAAGTTAATGTCTTTTCAAGTTTTCAATAAAATTTGCCTTCAAAAAGTTAGTCATCAATCAATTATTCAAATGTATGTTATGCGCTTTCATTTCTAATTGAATCTAATTGAATCAAATGAATGTGCCATAAAATACAATAAGAATTCCCGAGTTATAAAACTAAAATGCTCTTAGCTCTTAACTCTTTTGAGTTAAGAGCTAAGAGCAACAACCATAGAAGTAGAAAGCACTTCGTCGTTAGCAGCCAAGCTTAAGCTTTTTTCGCGGCAGCGATAGATGTTCATAAAAAAATTGTTAGTCAATTAGCACAGTAATAAACAATAAGGCAAACGTAGAGATAGATCTATTTAATTTAGTATGCATCACTGTAGCATTGAAACGTTCCTATAATTTACAGAATTTTTCGAGGCCATCGGAATAGTCAACAAAATGGCAACGCATACGTTGCATCACATCCGCGCCAATCGTTCATTTCAAAAAACCATGCGGTGCGCCAATTTGAAAGCCTTGACAGGCTTCGCCAAGAAAATCGTTTTTGTGACATTAATATTGTGGTCCAGGGAAAGCGATTTCCCGCCCATTGGGTTGTGCTTGCCGCTGCCAGTCCTTACTTCGAGGTAGGTTTTTATTTAAATTTTTAATAAGCTGAGCACTCCAGTATGCCGGTCTAAACACAAATAGCTTAAAATAGATACGTAGTTCGGAAATACAGGACGATGTGATGTGTATTAATTTTCAGGCAATGTACCGCATGAACTTTGTGGAGACTCAAACAAATGTGGCCACTTTGCATGAGATCGAAAATCCTGAGGTGTTCCAGATTATTCTTGACTTCATATATAAAGGAGACATTGAGGTCAGAGAGGAAAACTGCCAATTCCTTTTGGCAGCCGCCAATATGCTACAACTCCCCGAGGTTAACTCTTACGTTTTGCTTACTTCTCATTAATTTATGATCAGATTTTAATATTTAACTAACTATCTCCACCTTATTTTTCGTTCCCAATCTAATTCTGTAAAATACGACAAATGGTCTTTTACCACTGAACAACCGGCAGAGATCCTACATTGTCCTAGGCTGAAAATGAAGGAAGGCTAGTATGTGTTTTCTCATCAAGGCGATCGAAATAGACGACATTTTAATGTAAAATGCTGTGGTTGTTGCTAATATGTGTTGTAGGTAGTTGGCTTCTGTTGCACATTCCTCAGTAAGCACCTTCACCCGTCGAACTGCGTAGGCATCTTCCGTTTCGCTGAGCTACATTCGTGCATAAACCTCAAGCTAGACGCCAAACGTTTCATTGAGTGCAAATTCACTGAAGTTATAAAGGAGGACGAGTTTCTGCACATTCCTCAGCAAACTCTTCAGGCGTTCCTTCGAAGTGAAGGCTTATCGATCGACAACGAATGTCAGGTGTTTGACGCCCTGATGACCTGGATACTACATGATGTGAATGCTCGTCGGCGCTATGTCTACGATCTACTGCCAGATGTCCGAATTGCAGTTATGTCGAATAGAAAAATCGACCAATACCTTGAGCGCTGTCCCGATGGCAAGTTACGTGAAGATATCCGGGCAATTCTCGCCGACTATCGTATGCGGTTGAAACAAACGAGCCAAGGAGAAGGCCGTTTCGATGTCCGTTTACAGCCGCGTATGTGCGCCCGAAAATCGGTGTACATTATCGGCGGAACTCATCTTGATAAAAATCAACGCCATGGTGACGATTCGGCGTTGCAGAGAGTTGAAAGACTCGATCTGTTTCGAGGTGTGTGGACTCAGGAGGCAAAGATGCCAAGCCCAAGAGCATGTCACGGCACTGCTGTTCTTAACAATACCATCTACGTCGTGGGCGGAGAGCAGAACGGACTCATATTGGCTGACGCAGAACTATTTGATCCGGTTGCGTGCGAGTGGCAGACTCTCACGCCTCTACATCAACCGCGCACGATGCATGGACTCTGCTCGGCGGACGGAGCTCTATTTGCAATTGGAGGCATCATCGGCACAGATCTAACGGATTCAATTGAACGGTATGATCCGATGAGTGATAATTGGCTTCTTCTTGATCATTCTCTCAGCAACGCGCGTGCCGGGATGGGGGTCGTGTCTCGTCAAGGACTCATCTATATCGTCGGAGGTCAGTCAACCTAGAAACGTACATATATAAACGTAACTAATTAGTTACAGCATTGAGTACGTTCTTTTGAAGACTGAGGTGTTTGCTGGATGCAGCTTGTAGAAAATGTGTGGGAGGAATAAAGTTGGCGTTAGACGTTTCAACAGTTTAGCGTCAATGTCTAAACACTGCTTGAAAAATAATTTCTAATTGGCAAAGACGTGGGTGGGAAATGAACTTGAAAAACCCAAGGTGTTAGATGCAGTGATAACGTTTCACATACTATATTTTGAGAATGACTATACAGTGTGCATTTGTTCATCTACCTTTTATTATTCATCATTGTTTTTATACGAAATTTTGCAGGCATAATTGATAATCGTCGTATGGTGAATACAGTGGAAGTCTACGATCCAACGACGGGTGTTGTATCTCAATTAGCGGCAATGAAAAACCCTCGCTCAAATATGGGTATAGCTGTGCTACACGATCATATATATGTGGTAGGCGGCAACGGAATTCGAGGCCCCTTGTCTTCAGTGGAACGGTATTCGATTGATGAGGTTAGTACTTAGTTTTGAAATTAACGATTAGTCTGTGTAGTTTTATTCCAAACTTCTTTTCGCTTTAGACTCTTTTCGACTTTGTTTTAAGGCGTGCGGCATTGTCTAAAGAAACGCTTTAACCATGTGGACGACCATTTCATAAAAGCTTTTGAAATATACAACACAGGCAAAATGTATCTGCTAAACACATAGAACTTTTTGCTTGCAATATGACTATGGTGCAAACGTCATTAATGGTAGAGTTACAGTGTTGTCACTCAATTTGTGTAGGCACAGATTCAAGGATCTTAGAGCATACGGGGAAGGTGTTTTGCGTGAGCGAGAAATGTCATCCTTAGCCTCAGCAGGACAAGCCTTTTTACTAAAAATAATCAAAATCGATAACGCGATTTTCAAAGCTGTCGACACTTGGGAAATGCGTACACAGACCTTACTCACTTGATAACAAATTAAGGTAGAATTACAAGAGAATCTTTCTTATCTTTTTCTGTTGATGTTGATGTGGCCTAGAATTGATCTTTATTGCCTTTGACCTTTCTGATTCTCCTTGTGCTTTAGAACACGTGGTGTGAGATATTGCCACTAAAGCGGGCACGGTTCGGTTGCTCCGCATCGGCTGTGGACAATACGCTGTACGTGATTGGTGGTAGGGTTCCGTCATCAGATTCGTCTTACGCAGATAATACACTCGATACCGTGGAGGTGTACGATCCTGAGCTCAATAAGTGGATGGATTCAAATAATACGCTGCCGATTAGTCGATGCGATGCAGGAATTGTGGTTATGTAGAAGATGTCCCACAGTATTGTTATGCTGGACGTTACCTGTAGTCGTCGTTATAATAATAATAATAGAGAAGGGCAAAATCAAAGAAATCGCCAACTAGACAAGACAGCTAACAACAATAAGGATTGCAACAATAGTTAGCAATGCATACATTTTACACTTAGACTGTTGACAATATTCAATTTAATTAACATGACCAGGCTTCAAAAAGCGATGCCGGCCTCCCGTTCATACCAGTAACAGCTAGAAAATATAACATTATTATTACTACTAATTATATAATACTTAGTAATAATAATATTGTAATAACGGTAACCGGCATGCATTAAAAGGACGTCATTATAGAGTTCACAATAATCTAGTAACAGTTATAAGCTATTAAATAATAATGATAGTATTGGTAACAGGAGAGTAACTACCTAAAATTACACACTCCAAAACACATTACGTTAGACTGAATAACATAATCATATTATTGATCACATGAATATCCTCCTATTGCACACATTGGTAGATTACGTAACTGCGTAGACAAGTGATCAAAACGACAAAAACAACAACAAGAACATGAAATGTGACGCATACCGTAAGTGTATCTAGACGTCTACGTATATATGCGAGTAAAAAATATATATATATACATATATGCCTACCAGTATAATATCTGGACACCTGTATATGCAGTGATGGTCGTAGAGCTAGTAGGGAAATTTCATTAATGTCACCTTCTGAGAAACGGTATACAGAAGGATTTTGACGCTCGCTCGGTGTAATGATACAGTTTTCCTTTCACGCTCGGCTAGGTTTGTTGTCAGGTTAGGAAATTTTTTTTTCGAAATCGGCCGCTAGTTGCAGTTGCAAAAACGATGAGCTCAGCAAGAGAAACGAAGTCAGATTCAGAGGTACGTTTTCCACAGAGTAAAAAATAATTCATAAACAATGTTAGTCGGAGATCGGAAAGATGGACATAGGACCTTTAGAAAAAGAATGAATATTGAAAAAGCGTTATCAAGCATGTAAGCCCATTTATACCCTCATTCAATAATATGGCAATTACTACATGATTATTGTACCCCTACAATTACTGTTTGTTGAGAGTGTTGTGATTTGGGCTACTGGTTTTTTTGCTTTGATTAATTAGTTTGCCGGGTAAAGCTCCGTGGTTTTTCTACTATTTCCATACATTTTCCATGCCAAATAATTTCTCGCATTTTTCTAACAAATACGACTCTGTAGTAACTAATTGTTTTTTATCCCACACTCACTGAGAGGTCCACCTAGTAGAATCCGTGCGCGTCGGGATCCGCTTTGTTTAAAATGGTCGACCGCTCTATGCAGCGGCGGGTTGATTCACTCTTTGCTACGGTACACCGTTTAACTCGCTCTGTGCTACCTGTATCAGCTTGTTCATCTGAATTGCTTCTATTTTTCATAATCAATATTCTAAGTGACAACCAAGCGACGCAAGTAACATGACCGACGCAGAACACACATACACTAATATATATATATATATATATATATATATATATGCATTCGCATGCTTGATAGTTATCCACAGATTTTTGTACATATCGCCATGAGCAGAAACAAGATTATTTACGGCTTTAGCATACACATAACAGATCAAGACACACACACATACATTCAAAACTCCTTAAAAATATGTAATAACTAGATAACAAATTACCCTGCTGACTTTTTCTAAGTTCAGTAGTAGAGCGTATATCCTGAGCATGAAAGGATATGACCCATCTGTGGAACGCTAACCAGAACGAAAAGTATGGAAAAGATTGTGCGTAAACGATGATAGCATGAATGAAAGGTAAAAAAGAAACTATGTTGAACGCTACCACGTTGAGCTTTGACAGACTGAATAGATTTGCTTTGGTAAAAAGGCAATGGTTACTGACAGAGAAAACCAGTGAGTGAAACCTTCGTTCGATGGTACTTAACCTTGAGAAGACCAGAGGTTTAGAGTCGAGTTCATCGTGTTAATGAAAACTTGAAAAACCGAACGAAAAGCCGAAGAACACCATATGATTATTAACAGATAGGAAACTTGGCGTTTTTTAACGACAATCTCGTAGAACTCAAGTCAAACTTTCCTTTTCCCATGACTCCAGCACACACTCACACACAAAGGTAATTGTATGTTGGAAGCAAATTCTACACTCCGCTGCCCCATATAGTCGAGAAGGGGAGTTGAGAGAGGGATTTGAACGAGAAATGATCTAGAGACAATTGGCGAGTAACAAAATGAAAGAGACAATGTATATCTGTCGCCTGGTGCGTGAGTGACAATAATAAGAGTACTGGAAGTCACGTTTTTCGTTCTAGATCAAATTAAGCACTATATAATAAGTATAAATAACTAACAAATATAAGCGCGTAATGAGACGCATGTTCATATATATATGAACATGCGTATAACTGTGCAAATTTATACGGCAAATGTGTAAGTGTAATCATCGTCAAGTGTGTGGACAAGAAAGCGAATGACAAACAGTAAAAGCGGGAGCAAATTTCATCATTCGTTGTTTCTACATCTGCTAAGTAACGAGAAGCAATCCCCGAATACACAACATCGCGGGTCATAGATACAAATCTATTACTTCGTCCGATTATGAAAACTGTGAGTCGGCCATTCGGTGTCTAGCTAAACACCTCTCTAGCCAATAACCAAGCGAACAGTTGGATGGCATACACGGATGCTAGCGACGGCTGATAAAGAAATGAAGGTATGGACAAATGTCATATATATATGTGCATCAAGGATACAACAAAATATATTAGAGTAACATGATTTTTTTTTTCGAGTAACTTAAACAATGGAAATATTTCAAGTAGATTTTATGGAAGGATGGTTACCTGTACCCTTATACACTTTGGCCACCCGTTTTATCTGAGTCTCTGTACTCACTAAAACCTTTCGGTACCGAAGTTTTCCATCTAAAAATTTGTTTAACTGGCTTCGAATCACTTGCCTTACATCAAATGACTGCAGCGTATGGATAGTCATGAAAAATATAACGATTTATAAATATGTCTGCTAGCTTTGACTAGCTACTGGGCACTTAGCAACATTACTGTTCTGTATTATATATCGATTATTTTTTGCTCCTTATTAGTTTATAATGTGATAGTACTATCGAGCTTTTGTCTTCTTCTTTTTCTGAATTTGCCCGTTTTATCATTTGGTTTCTGATGAATATAATAGGGTAGTAAATGTAAGGCTTATGTTGTCAGAATTTAGTTCGAACCGAACACTGAAAATTTATAATACCCTAAAATCACTCCATGCATGTGATGACCGCCGGCCACGAGGAGAATAGTTATGATAACGACTGTAATAAATGTACCAGTGAAATATATTAGTGCTATAAATATCACTATTTCATAAATTAATCATTAATTTTATGTAAATATGCCAGTGTACGGACTCAGTTGTGAAAGCTTCTCTTCTAAGTAATGCCGCCCTCAAAACTAAATAAAGTTGCATCTTTTCTGTGGTAGAATAAAACATGTGTAACATTCATCACGGCTTGGGATGCAAAAATCCCCTAATCTATGCTTAATAATTTCCGAGGTAGTTTAGCGGAGGACGAATACTGGATGGTGGAAAAATAATTATGTATTTCGCTAAAGCAAAATAATTCGCCAGCCATACTTAGATGGTCTCTAAATTTCTCTAAATAACTAGTTTCGTCTTGTAGAGTAAATTTTGCATTATCAAAAAACCAGTATCTGAAATTTGTTAAGACACAATATAGGTCTTAGTCAAGTCCGGTATAGTAAACACATTTTAAATCGATGATAAAATTATTTCAAACATTAATTGTTTTGTCGTGGAAATCGCCTGAAGAGAAGGACAATGTACATTCAATTGAATTAAGGAATGGGTGTCTAGCGTATCTCAAAATTGTTTTAAAAACGTTAATAATACAAAATGTATTCTATCGTAAAAATGACGATGCATACGTCCGCTTGTAGATGTCGCGTTGTGTATTCAGGAAGTTGCTGCAGGGAGTTCTCCGAAAAGAAAGAGTTCATAATGATTCCAATCATACAATTTTAGGGAATGGTGCCGTTATTAACGTTGAGAATGGTTCGCATTAATCAGTCTTCAAATTGTTTGCCATATTTATCATTAAGTTAACAAGTCTGGAACACTAACTTGAAGGCGGTGCTCCATTTGATTTATGCAGTGTATAGTCATTTAGTAAAAAAATTAGTATAAACGCACACGCCATGAAACGGATCCTAAAGAAAACACAGAAAAAAGGTAGTATCTGTTGCACGCCCGGTAACAAAAAGAAGAGTTCTGCATTGTGGGCTTAGCGAAGATGAAAAACGAAGCTAAGAGTAAAAATTGCAAGCGTATACCGAGCCAATATTAGTTAAGCAAGCATGAAGTGAAATAGATATAGCAAATAGATTTTCGTATGTGGATTTGATCTAATCGAATTATTGAAACGAAATGATTTTTGTCTCTACCCAGATAGTTTTGTCTGCCGTTAGTAGTTAACGAAATGAACGTGGACGCACTGCTTGAGTGGCAAACAATTTGTCACTATCTGCATTTCTACATTTGTACACATCCCCGCTACAGTATATGACAACTAAAGTGAATTATTGACCATTACTGTATGTGCTTATATATATATATATATATATATATATATATATATATATTGATATGATTATTTATATATATATATATATATACATTAATGAATATGTAAAAGATAACAATGAAGTCAATGTGATAATAACTACAGTACGATAAAAATAACAATATGGAGATAAATAACGGTATTGAAAATGCTTATCATTCACATTAGAATATACAGCGTATCACAACGGAACTTTAATAGTAGGAAATTGTGTGAGTGTGTTGGTGTATAGCTAGCTAAATAGTTTTCGCAAGGGGACAGAAGCAGACAACCTTATTATCCAGTCTATGTGAGTTATAAAGTAAATAATAAACTTAGAATATAATAAGAAAAATTTAAAGAAAGAGATAAATGGACGCACTTCTAACAACTGCCATAATGGGCTACCAGTTACAACACCATATTGCGCTGTGTATCTCTTCCACTTCTTGCTAGAGTATAATATCATTACCCTATGATAATGTAGAATTTCATTACCCTACAGCAAGCAATTACACATCCCTGCATGTATGCGGATGTGAGCCTGCGCGTTTGTCCGAACTGGACATCATTTATACAGATGAACTTATAGATACGTCTATGATTATTTGATATGACCAACATATTACCGTAGATGTGGGTGGGAGATGGGGTTCGACAAGAAAGCTGGTTGGCGTGGTTATTCTTTGCCTTTAGCTGTAAACGCTAACCTCATCACTCTATCCTGTCTGCCGTTTGTGTGTCTCTCTTAACACCACGGAAAATTTGCCCTAACGATAAAGAAGTCAGAAAAAATGCGGGCTGGTAACCACGGCTCATAAGTGTGTCATTATTCTCCTGCAATGACTGACTACGTATACAAATGGCTACACACCGCCAGCTTCGTATTCCCGTATTTGTGGCGGTGAGGGAGCATATAAAAAGAAACCATACCTATAGCTAGGATCGGGCTAGATACCAGATAGAACGATGAAGACCGAGCGCAATATGTGTGATATAATAATTACATTACTAATTAATGAAAAAAATAGATATAGACACAATGACGGAAATACATAAACATATATTTACTCCGTAATACTTACCACTCTCTTATCGACACAATAACTATATAGAGAAAAAAAATTCTATAATATAGAACGAGAAACAAAATATGCGTTGTCCGCGTCGCTCACATCGAAGCAGCCACGCGCAGCTGTTCACATCACAGAATACACAATTTGATAGAGACATGAGACGTTTTTTAATATCATAACAACACTGACAGATCCATTATAGGTTTCCTTCGATGGATCGATTGGTCAAAACAAGAGACCACTCTTTCAAAATGGCGATCATGTATATTTCTTCTGGTTTTCCCTAACCGCATACACTTCAACCGTTACTTCGATAAAAAGAACGCAAAGGAATATTTAGATACTAACGCAAGACTTGTATTTAGGTATTCATATATATATATATATATATATATATATATATATATATATATGATATAGGTGTGTCTATCGTTAGGTCCTCTACTATGTTAAATGAGATTTGAGACAGATTGCCCGATGTGTTACAAAACGAAAGGACGACAAAAACGCATCTGCGTATATATAATAAAAAAAAACATTATTATTTATAATATTGTCGCACAATCGTTGCGTAATCTATTAATTTCGGGACGAATTCCACATGATATGTAAAACATCGTTTGCTGTAAGTGTCAAGCAATTGGACTTTTAAGAAAACAATGTAGTCATGCCTAGTGAACCAATTTTGTGCTGATATATTTCGGCTACTTCGAAAAAAAATAATTACACTATATTTGTTGAGGAAATTATGGCTACGGTGTTGGAGCTTGTGTCTCTCGCGATAAAGTCAAATTGTATGAACAAAAAAAAGCGGAGAAAAGGTGTAACAAGGGGATGGTGTTAATCAGCAAAGAGAGAAACGGGGATCACTGTTTTTGTTAAATGTGGCACAAAATTAATCAGATTATTAGGGTCCGGTCTGACAACCATGTTAGTGAGCAAGAAGCTACGGGCGAAGCTGGAATATCAGCGAAGATGACAACCGGGAAAAGAATCAAGGTGCTGTCAATAATAATAACAGAACCATTATTAATGATGATAATTAATTACTATAATGATAAAAACAAGCCGTTGTTTAGTGGTAATGTTCTACTTTTTGTGAGGCGCAAACAGGAGTATAACGATTAAATTAGTATACTATAAAAGAGACGAAAAAGGAACCCTTGACAACAGACAGACGACGAGATATGTCGTAAAAAGATTAACTGGAGAAAAATGCGCCTAGCAAGAAATAAGCCAAGCGTGTTATTACAAGTTCATATAAATACAAATCCAGATATATATATATGAACGAGTTTCCAGTCAAATATGTTTAATCATTAAAAACATGAAAGTGCGATAACACGATATTATAATAGTAAGCATAATAATAGTTGTAACAACAAGAGAAATAAGAGTGTCAATAACAAATACCTCACGCTGAAACCCTATTGGAACGCCTACGACAGATCTGAACACGTCGAGTGTTCTAGAAAACGGAAGACATCTCGAATATAGAGGGTACAATCAATCGGACCATAAAAACCTAACTTGGACGAAGACAATAGCGAACGAACAGGCGGGAGAAATATCGTTGATGACAGAGCTGGGGTACAGGAATTAATAGGATTTTAAAGTAACAATAATATTTGAGAGAGAGGATTAGAATAGATCGAATAAAGAATCGTGAATCATCAGAATGGAGTGGAACTATTAGGCAAAAAAATAAGGTAAAAAACATGCAACTAACCAATTTATAATAATGTAAGTGGAATAAATTGCACGATCTCTGTTGTCGGATAAGTGATATAATGGTGTAGTTATTTTCTTGTATGTATGATTCCGTATGTTTAAGGTATCAACATTACACAGTTAAAGGAGTTCAGTGCTCGCAGCAGCCAACAAAGGTAAACACACAGCTCAGCACTTAATAGCACAAAAAGCTATTAAGGCCGTTTTAATACGGGGACTGCACAATGCAGAGGCTGTCCTAACCGTCATAATCCGAAATGCAGGTAATGTGTTTTCAGAGTAACTAACAAGGATCAACAAAACTACCCGTATTCGATCGTTTTTAATTACCTTCAAATAATCTAAATGTTGAATGAAAACATCTGACCACAGTTGATATCGTAGTCAGTTTTGATGATCCTCTATCTTTGTTTAGTGTTTTTATAGTTATATTTAGCTTTTGCAATGATTAACAATAGTTTATTGTAAAAGAAAGGTCTTAAAAATATAGGCGTTATGTATAAGTAAGCTTCTATTCCGGTCCGTTAGCTTATCAGCATTTCATAATTTCCCGCCATTTTGTTTAAACTAACTCCTTCTCGTTTTCCTGATTGTTTTTGTTGACAGCACGTGTTGCTTGTTTTCTCAGATCTCAACAGAGATCTCTTTTTGCTATTAAATAATCGTTTTTGACCGCTAAATTAATAATAAACTAACGATATTTTTCTAAATAGTGTTTCTGTGATGGGCAGGAAAATACGGAGTAAAAAGCACAACAAACTAAAACCAGTTGACCCCTTCAACAGAAAAGCGAATTCAAATACCTTTAAAGGGTAAGTTCATGAAGAGCATTAGTGAGAATGGCCCTCCATGCTAGTATTTTGGATTATTATTATACATTGACATGGCTTATTGGTTCCAAAAAACGCGCTTCTAGACAATTGTATCTATAAGTACAATATCATATATTTTCGACCCGTGGAAATCAAACATTTAGGAGCCACATCAGGTCCCTGCTGGCCTGGGCGATCTAAGTCGTTCTCATACTGCCTTCTGACAGCTAAAAAAACGTAAGTTAAGAATGTTCTTCATGAAATGTATAGCATTAGTTACCATTTAGTTTGGCCTCAAAGTAATAACTTTACCAAGAAAATCTGCTCGAAACATACGAGGAAAATAGCTTATTTACACTTATAACCTTTTTCTGAAGCCACCTTGGGACCTGCGACTGCCAGTGTAGTAACTATCCACATGGGTGTAATGATTATCGCCCTATCATATTAAGATACTTGCCATTTTATATCCAGACATAAGAGATGTTCTGTGTATTTGGCGGGCTCTTAAGTGGAGCATTGTCCATTCTAACGAGCGCTTTAGATATGTGGTATATTTGAAATGAAATAAACTATGAAGTATTCAAGTGATACTCATTTTCTAAGAATAAAAATGACAAGCCATGTTGATCGGTGCTTAATAACGCATACTTTTGTAACTTGATGTGTTTAAATCCTGAATCGGATACGTAGAAAATCAAAGCTATGTATAGATAGCTCGAGTCCATAAGGTTTTCGGTTAGGTTAGATTTCAATAATAATATGATCCTTTCCTGGTTTGTTTTGATTCCGTTAGTAAGGATGAGTTTCAAAACATGGCACCCAAAAAGCTTGGTCAAGAGGCGCCCGGTTCGCTAAAGAGGCTCTTCATTATGGATGACATGGATGGATCAACAAAACGAAAAAAAAAAAAAAAAACCAACCGAATTATAGGTTAGTATATAACCTACTTATATGTTCGCTACGCTTTTGTTAGCAGTATGCTTTGTTCAGTGTCGAACTAAATCGATGAGGGAAAATTTTGTTTCCCTCATTGCAATTGATTGAGTGCAAAATTTTGACTCAAAACTTTGTAGCGAATCTCACTCTCATAATTTAAACTTTTTACCTCAAAAGGTGTCGCGTCAAATATATCTTGCTTCCTTACTGATCGTTTATTTGAACTTTTATTAACTTATTTTTAGTTCGCACATTGAATCACCGCAACGGTACAGCATCATTCGTCTCCCAGAACATTTACGAAACAAATGAGCAATTCCTCAGGAGGTCAGTAATCAAGTAGCCAAATTGTTAAACAAAAGTTCTTAATTGTAGCACGTATTTGGAAAATGTTATCAGTGTATTGGATCGCAAGTCTAAGTTTTTGGCTCGTAGAAGTAGGTATCATGATTTCAAGCTTTGCTGTTACTAATATACTTACACATATGTGTCAATTAAAAACACTTAAAATTGGAAAATAACAAGGGTTAGATGTCTCTAATTTGTAATAAAACACCGATTTGGAATTGTGATCGAATATCGCAGGGTTTCACAGATGGCTAATAGAGCACGTGAAAAGGCGGATATCTCTGCGAAATTTGATGTCCACTTCAACGAGGATGGTTCACTCACGCATGAAGTATCTGACTCAGCGAGTGTACTTACTAGGAAAAAAAGGTACGTATTCCTTGCACTATTGTTTGTTGAACATGTTTTATTTATAAAATGTTAATTTTTCTTTGACGGAAAGGTGCTTTAGCATTTTGGATTTTTTTTTGTAATTCCTTCTGTCCATTTAAATTATTTCAGAAGGTGATCCTTACTTAAGGATACTCGACCGTCATAGGGAACACTTTTCCGAGAACTTACCGTTTTCGGGGTGTAAAAGCAAAAGTTTACAGTAAACTTAACAGGATATCTAAGTAACACAAATATTGTGTGAAATTTCTGTTGAAATATTGTTAATTTGGTGTTATTTGGAATGTCAGCTCCTCAAAAACTACATTTCGGCATATAAGCTAAATAATTCGCTAATAATGCACTCCTTTACGCAGGTGGAAAGTTTCTGAATGTATATATTTGGGATACTTTTTGTCGATGTTGCACGAAAAGAAGTTGCGTATGTGCATTATAAAGTATTGTTACTACGTAGTTTTGGAGTGAATGAATACAGTGTTAAGTGTGTGTTATTAAGTAGTGTTTGTATTTAAATGTTGTGTGTTTTTATTTAGACGACTGCAAGAGTATAAGGAAAAGCGAAAAGCTAAATCGATGATATTGAAAAAACCACGTGACATATGCGAGGAAACCAATCGTCCACCGAAGGAATTCCCTGGAAAGGAGCGATTTAAGTTCGGGGAAGTTGTACATGCACCACCAGAGATAACTGCGAAACTTAGAGGTCGTGTTACTACATCTAGTTGACAGTAATAACTAAATACACCTAAGCCAGAAAATGTATTTTTTTTTATTTATTTATTTATTTATTTTTATTATTTGACATTATTACGTAGTAGTTACTTACGTAGCCGTTTATCTTCGGTAGAATATACTAAACGATGAGGGCAATGGTCTAGTTGCTTTTGTCGACAGAGAATCTATTGATTACTCCAAACTTGGTCTTTTTCAATGACTAGGAAAGTTTGTTTCGTATCAAGTAATAAAGAACCAACCATACTAATCCATTGTAACTGTTTGTTTTTCACGTCATGGTATAGGCGCTCCTAAACGGGATCCTAAAAAAACCATTAAAAGTCTGATGTGCAATCCGGAGAACATGGGGAAGGTAAAAAAATCCCTAAGTAGTGATTCTCATACAAGCGTGGAACAGGCGCCGAAGGAAAACAAAGCAAAAGAAGTTCGGTCCGGAGATTTCGACATAAATACAATCTCTGGCCTAGAGAAGATCCGATGGAAAAGTCTTGAGGCCTCGAAAAGGGCTGAACTTGAAGTCGAGCGAGAACGAGTCATTGAAGCTTACCGAAGGCTAAAGAATAAAGCTTGATTTGAGTTTGCCGTGATTAGTCTTTTTTAAAAAAGTGAATACCTCCGGCCTAGTTATGTCAAACTTTTATTTCTAGCAAACACAATATCTGGAACTAATTAACATAGATTGTGTCAATTTATCTTTCTTCTTCGTTATTTTTATTGAATTCGTTATCGAAATACATCGAGTACTGTTGTTTGCTGTTTCGATTGCAAGAAAACAAATGCTGTAGCTAACCTTACTTCGATGTTTTACCTCGTTTAGGGCTCCCTTTGAAAATGTCAACCGTAAAGAAGTATATAAACAAATTTAATAGGCGGATGTTTTTTTGGGAAAATCTATTCTCTAAGCGGTGGCTTGAAATAGTTACATGAACATGCGGATAGCGATTTTGTAGTCCACTAGTGATTAGGGTTCTTGAGGTCTTCTGCGTTTGTATACAGAATAACCAATTTGAAATAGAAAACATTATGCGTCTCTCTACTTGTACAATATTGAATTGCTTTTATAATAGTAGTAATAGACGTACCGTAACGGAATATGAAAGCTATTGTATCATGAATGCAAATCGTTCTAATGAATCACATTACTTATATAAACAGTACCAAGTCAAGGCCTTAGCCTGACTTTGCGGATAGGCATTGTCATAATTCGCTCCTCAGAAACACCGAGCTTTTCACCATAAGTAGGGCTTCCGTCTGTAGTTGCTATTTGTCCATTTGTGTGTCCAGATTTTCTCGCATGAAGGGTTTATATCAAATTATTCGGGTAATTTGTACAGGAATTCTAGACAAATCTGTATGAAAATATATGTGGTTCCTTGTTGCTTATGTGATTTGAAGCTTAAAGACGTAAATGTTATACCAAATTTACCGTCCGATGGCGCTCGACTGTGATAACATTCTTTGGCATTTTATCGAAATATTCTACAATAGGATATTATTTTTTAGAAGACTTTCAAGATACCTGGACACCCAGTGTAGTGTCGGACTTAAATCCCAGAACCGGACTTGGATTCGCCGAGACATGGAGTCATTGAATAGCACTACGAATTGGCATTGAAAGTAAGACTATTCTGATCTCATTTAACACACCTTTAGCACCATATGAGCTTTTATGTGAGGATCAAACTAAGTTCAACTCTAATTGTACTTCAGCTTTAATTGTAAAATGTTCCGATGAAATGTTGTAAAAATCATGGACTAGATTTAAAAAAAACGAACTACAGAAAGAGAGTCCCTGAAAATCAAAGACCGAGTATAATTATGCTTTACCAAGATTTTCTACCATGCTGCGCAACCAGCTTCTAAGCATTTATTTACATCAAAGATTAGCGTTGGTAACCATAAAAGGAAAATTATAAAAATTATATAAACTAATCAAATTTCATTTTTTTTATGTGTAGCTTTATTTGATAGACTCTGTGTAGCCCTTACGGACCTTATGCGGATAGATAATGCCTATCATTAGAGTGTCGCGATGCTCTGATGTTCGTCCTGTGTTTATTTTAGGAGCTCACAATTCAGTTCAAGCTCCAGTTTTCTCACATATTTATGTATAACGCTGCGTCTCGACCGAACAGCTGTAATAAGACCAATTTGATACCGGAGGCCATCTTCTTAACTTAACAAAACCTAGAATGATGATGGCCTAGAAAATGCCTAACAGCTGTTCGCACATGAATATTAAAAAGAAGAACGGCTTAAAGTTAAGGTTAGTGACGAGCAATCGCGAACAACTTGGCGCTAACCACATAAGACCTGTAGATCGCCCCAGGAAACTATAGCTGGAGACAAGAAGGGCATGCATTATTTCACCAAGTATCTGCGAGAATGATTCTGATATACAGCATCCTTCACCAGTTTTTGAAAACTTGAAAAGAACGATGAATATTTTACCACAGAATGTTGTCATTTATGATGAAATTTTTCTCCAAAAAACCCGTCGAAACCTCACTGAAAAGAACCGAATAGTTGCAAGGAGACAAGTATTCAAAGAGGATTGTTAAGTTTAGCGAACCGCTGTATTTCCTACTGTTTTGCGGGAACGTCACAAAATATGTTTTCTATATCTGTATAATGTACAAGAGTGAGCGGATGTTGTCAGCTTGAGCCACGCGAGGTCGCCGAGTTCAAATAGCAACACGTCGAAACATGGTTGGTAATCCTTGTTTTGAGTACCGCTTTACTTTGATTTCTATTCTGTTTTTTTGAACTTCGTTTAAAAAACATCGGGAGAAGAAGTTCTTATTGGAAATGGTCTGAACCCGTGGACTAAAAGTCTCCGATATCGAGGGGTGCCGACAAAAAATGCTTATTTTCCAATATTGCTTACGAATACAACAAATGTAATCCAGCTAGTTAATAGAGCTGATTTTTAGTTTTAAGACATCTGAAAACAATATTAGACATACGGAAGATTACGTCTGCCTGTCTCGAAGTACTATCTTAACCAAAAGGAGCATTTTCAAACATGTTTACAGCTATATTAATTAAAGTCTTAACTTATTGTTTAAAACTGTATGGAAATGCGTACCAGTTATTTTCCTGATTGCTTTACAAAAAATTAGGGTTCGTCGTATTAGTCCACTTAATACAGAACATGTTTTTCAGTTTTCGCTGTGTTATTGCAAGAAAAATTTTCGAAAAGTTTATTTCTATGTCTAGGCTGGTCTACGAACAATTGAGTTAAGTGGCCATGAAGACTCAAAAAACGTCAATACAGATAACCTCTAATTCATAGAAAATGCCTCTAATGAAGAAGGTGCCACCAGCAATTTGGAAAGGAGAGATATTTACGCAGATTTTGATGTTTTCAGGCGCAGTCTAGGCGACTACGCCATCTTTCGCTTTAGAAAAGAATACTTTTACGAGAAAATTGGTTAGATAATCATCTATCTCGGTAGAGATCGCGGCGATGCGAGTCAATAAGTATAGGTTATGATAACCAAAGTATGCCATGAGGCGCATTTCTAAGTTGCTACTTGTAGTTAGTCCTAGCGCCGGTATAGTGCTAGCTAAATCTGAGAGAGAGTAGAGTGGTCTAGGTCCATGATCGGGGGGTAGGCATACTTAGTTGCGTGCTGAGAACCAGTTATCTGAAGCCATGCCTAGTACTAGTATCGGACGCACAAAATTTAAAACACTTATTAAGTGCAGGGAAAAAAATTACACCTCCAAGTTCGTCCTTCGAAAAGTATATCTGAAAATATTGATCTAAGAGCTTATACAACACATTATGGATGTAAATATATGCGTGTTTATAACGTACTGAAAAGGAACAGTTCTGTTATGTTGGATAGTTCTATTTTCTGTCATGACTGCTAAATTGATAACTTCTTTTAACTCACTGGTGGTAGATTCTGGCAGATGTCGACACAAACTGGTAAAAAGATAAGGTGCATAAATTCGGATCGTTTCCTTCTACCGTTTAAATATTACTATCGGGTAGACAAACATACGGCAAATTACTTGCATCCAAAATAAAGTTTTTAGTCAAGCCATAATTCTCAGCGCGGCCTTAGATAAACGAACGGTATTGGTACAACGGTATTAGCCATTTTAGCTAGAAAGTGGTGGACAGCTGCCCGTGTTGGGGGTATAGGCCTCCCGCTATCAATACTATAATATCGTATGCATCAGCAGTAACCGAATTAACTGCAATGGCAAAACTTGTTCGGTTATAGATATCTTCAATCTATATTGTTATATCTTACGTTATCCAATGTTGTATTTACCAGAAACAATTGTATAAAAAAGAAGATTTTCGATTTGGATAAAAAACCCTTTAGTAGTAATAGTCTTCTGACTCGGTCTGCCAGCGATTATTATTTGTATTACCAATTGACGATTAAAGTAGACCACTTTGGCCAGTCATCGTATCCAGCCTACAAACTATATTACGATTATTGGTTTCACTGAGATTGTTCCGAACTTTAAATATAATAGTCCTGAAAATAGCACTACTGCTAAAAGGTTTACAAGGGTTCATGTCCAATGCAATCGTTACATTATTTTCGTGTTTTTAAAGTAAGGTTAGTTTATTGAATTAGGCTTAATCTTTATAACATAATTTCATGTATAATTTATATAGATACCTTTATTTATTACTTCACTACACCTTGGATCTGATCAACGCAGTCACACGGATACATATCAGAAATTTCGCATACGCTCTGGCCTGGAGCCCAAACCCACGATAATTTAGCGTGCTTCCCTCTATTAGCTGTAAATTTGTGTGGCCGCTGCTTGTGTCACAGTTTTGATTTGTCGATGGAATGACCCCGGTAGTGTAACTGGATATAACGATTGTCCTGCACATTATCGTAGAAATAGATATGTAGTGAACGGTAACAAACACTGTAAACAGTTAGCTGACAATCGTCATGCGTGTCTCCCTTTCCACCCCTGTATAAACATAATGTTCGCATGTCGATGTCATTCATCTCTGGCTTGTAAGCGAATTTAGTTTTATCGCTAAATGTTATTATACTGTGTTCACCCTGCAAAGCTGATTGATATTGAATTGAACTTTTAGCACTCATATATTCATCGTCAAATATCTATTAACTCCTTCCGCTTTGTCGTTTTTTTGTTTACGAAAGATGTTCGAACGGTATTCGCTGCACTTTCATACCTTATAGTAGATAACAGGAAAAAAATTGATAATTACATCGATGTCCTTTTTGGTCATCTAGTAAAGAAGTACTTTACTTCTTTCTTTTTCGATGTACCAATTTACAATCGGTGTCTCTAACCTATAAATTGTGTTTTTGTTGACCAAGTTGACCACTGATCAATTAATAGCTTTATTAACTGGTAATGCTGGTACTGCTGCTTGATATTTACATCCAGACACCTTATAAATTAAAATAATATTGAACCCGGGTTATGTTCTTACTTTGTGCTTATATTGGTTTTTGGTCCGTACTCGAGCGACGCTGATGAACTGGGTTGGTTGAAATAAAAAAACTTTTTTGGGTAAACGAGCATGGACAATAGGTATACATATACCTTTCAAAAGACTACAAGTACCTGACTGTACTAAGGCGTAAAAAATAGCTCACAACGTTACCAAACCGTTGAAGTTCGTTTCATTTGTTTTTTTTTTTTATTAAACATGAGCAAAGCAATATCGCCATTTACGCTCTGGAAGTATTTATATAGGATGCGAATTTTATGAGCTATTCATTCTATTCCGTATACTAATTATGATCACTGTTGGCCACAACGAAATCTCTATATCATATCTTTATAAGAATCTGATGAATAGTCTAACCATTAGCTTCTAAAGGGCTCATTCATGACCCTGTTAATAGGCATTTTGCAGATACCTTCGTGAAAACGTTTTCTTGGAGGGCTGTTCTCGTCTTTTTCTGCTTTAGCGGTCGCACTATCTAAATTTAGAGCGTTCGTCACACATCAAGTTTATTGAAGTTTGAGTGGTTTTGGCCGCTAAATTGCGTGAAAAATTAAAATGCAATACAATCCCAGCCCAATTTCAAAACGACAAGGTGATTAATTTTTTCAAACAACTCATTTTCGCTATTTTTTTTTTTTTACAATGGATAACCTCAGCATTTTGTTAATAGGAAACCAATTATATACATAGAATAAACATTTAATAAAGCAGTTTTGCGAGTGACAAATTGGCAATAAAAATCTAGTTCTAAAAAATCTAAAGTTAATGGTAAGTTTCGTAGTAGTTTCGTAGTGAAATTATCCTACATTGTTCAGGAATCGCGCAACCAAAACGGCGTGACGACTCGTAGGTAAATGGAACATCTCTCCAGATTGCGAACCCCGACAACTGCAACAAATAATGTATTCCATCAAATACTTCAACGCATTTGATTTATGCACAAAGGCAAAAACAACAACAACAACAACAATGAGTCGAATAGCAACATTTGTACAACGGATGTACGTCACCGTGTACCGGAAATAGTGCATTCTAGCTGGTTCAAATCTAGGCTGTTGAATAGATGGCTTCAACAGGCCGACATAATTTAACATAGTTAATTATTGTTAAATTGTCACATGGGGGGGGGATTAAATGACGATCAGCTAACGACGGTGATAGAGTCGGTTGATAACGTTTCTGCGTTCGCTGTTGTATTTTTATACGTTATAGCATCAGGGTGATAAGGCGAAAAAGAGGGTCTTGAGGTACAGGCGCTGCTTGACGGCCTTTCGGCGAGTCATCGATGGAGCGCATTTGAACGTACAATATTAAATATTAAAGGGTATATTACGGTATAGATGCGATACGGGAGAAGTGGCTGTTCGTTCAGAAACACGGCACGGTAGTGCATGTTTGTGTCAAATGTTTCCCCTGTATAGGACTCAGTTTGTTACCTTCCTATGCACTGGCTAAGCTTTGCTTCATGCTGGGCTGTTGTTACGGTTTCATTGTGACGCTTTTAATTCGCGGGTGTCGTTCATTGTGCCGGCCAACGCAAATGCCATCCTATGTTATTGGAAAGGACAGCCGAGTGGGATATGCTGTGATAAATTAATGAAGATACCCTGCTTAAGAAATGAATGATAATAGAAGATATACACAGTGTAAATTATAGCTTATTCGTTTGGCCATTGTTGAAAATTCAGGTGCGGATCATCAGGAATGGCTAGCTAAGTTTTCCGGGAGAATATTCGTTGTGGTGATACAACTTGACAGTGAGAAGGGTTAATTGCTCCAATAGCTGAAAAACTCTTGTGGATAGCGCCGTATTACGTTTGTCATAGTAGCCTAACAGGGGCAGAGATGTATTGTGGCGTAGTTAAGCAATAACCAAACTGGAGACGAAGTAGACAGTTATGGCTAGACAAAAGGTGCCATGCATTGCCTTCTATCGAAGCATGGAACGAAGGATCATTGAATGGCCGTATGACATAGACTTTCATTTCAAGTTCAGTTTAAACATCCCAGTGGCGCGCGCTTCACCGTATGCCAGAGTCTCGCATTCGCGGCTCCCATTCAGTCATCTATATAATTTGCTTACAAGGGCTGTTCTACGGCGTTTACGTAAACTTGGCCGTTGGGTTGAATTTAAATGTAGACAGATACAACGCGGGTGGAAAGTCGTTGAGACTCTAACAAACAAACCGGAGTAGCGCAAGGAAAAAACTCGTAAGGATTGTAATTTTCAATTAATTCCAGGCACATTGAAACTTTATCGATGTAGGTACTTTGTGCATCGCAACGCGCCAATATAAAGCTATCTTCGACAAATTAAAGTGATACTTGCGTGCATGATGTACGTCTCTGGGCAAATTATGTCGAAAAAAATGTATGTTAACTTCAATTATATATTATATTTCCTTTATAAAGTTCTAATTAACCTCTTTCAATTAAAATTAATAATTTAACTTTAGGGCTTTAGCTTTCTAATATTTCTTACAGCTTCTGTACGTCGCTTATTCATCAAAAGCGAAATACAAAGCGACGGAAGAAATATTTTGATCTGTTGTTTCGTACATCGGATTCCTTTTACAATACGTTGATGCGCAGGAACATAATGCAGATGAGAGCCGTCACTGTTTCGAGCCATTAAGCGTTAACTGCACTCTAGTATTATCGTACAAATTCTGGGACATGAAACTTCCCATTGACATTCACCAGTATCTTAATCAAACTATCCAACTGACTATATATCATGTCTATGAAGTAATCCAGAAATGTATCACTTATTATACTAGCGCGACTTAACCTTCCTTCCATGCGAGGCTAAGGTGTTGTTATTTCTTTTAACTAAGGTTTAGAAAAAAAGGCGGAAAAATATATGTTTTTGATCTTCTAGTAGGGGCATACAGCTTTAATAAGCGTACATATAAGGACACACCAACAGTCTGATGGGGCTTCACGAGAACCATGAAAAAAATGAAAACGAATAGCTTTTAATAATGGCCCATTGAATAACTTGGTGTATATGCAGTCTACACTCTTCAATTCAACTTTTGTTCATTTCACATTTTAGCAAGCAAGGCGACATTACAAATTATGTAGATTCATGGCCTGCCTTCGAGTCCCTAATTCCACTATTAATAGTTATCAAAGGCATACGCAGATAAACATTGTTCGGCGAGTGTTAGGGAATATACGTATATTCGCTACGGAAGCTAGTATATCATCTGTGTAATAGTGCTGTGTATGACCAGCCGCTCCGATAGAACAAAAAAAATTCGTCATAATATGTATATTTTGGAGTACAGTGTCGTTACTTTGCTGGAACAGCGCTCCGTTCCCGTGTAATGCTTTGCTACGTTGACTATAATAATAAGAAGTTCACGGCCGATTGCGTTCACGCATGTTTGGTACAAAGTCAACCATAACAACCTTACCGTTTCCGATCGTTGCACTTCGTCGCTCATGGCATGGCTAGACTGAAATAGATCTTTTTTTCTTTCCTGATATTAGTTTTTGCCTCTGACGAGCAGTTTGAGCCAGAGCCGGATATCCGGTGTTTACGCTCTAGGTGGAAAGAGCGTGATTCCCCGTGCGAAAGATATCGATTTCGTCTTTTCGATTAGACGCAGATATTACAATCTATAGGTGGCGTTGCAATCTTACGACGTGTATGTGGGCATCTTAATTTCAAGAGGCAGGTTTGCAAGTCCAGTGACTCCGTTCATCCTTTGTCACTGCATTGAATCACTTGAACACGCGATTTTTTTTTTTAACTTAGAAGATACTGCATGCTTTTCATCGAGAAAATACGAATAATATTACTTCTTTACTGAAGCTATGCCATTTGGCTTGGCGTACCTTGTGCATTTCATGGGAAAGCCATACTTAGACTTGATTGCGCTCAACAGCCATCGTAATTTCCTTCGATATTTTAGAAACCTCACAGACCTCAGTTTTGGTAGTTTGAACGGATCAACTTGGCTTCAGTACCGGCTTTAAAGCAAAAAGGAAGTTGAAACTGTTGGAACCCTACTCTATACTATGTTCTTATTATAAGCTGAACTGTCGATATAGAAATTACCCGTTTTTACAATGTACTTAATAAGGATTTAAAGTGAAACTAAATGTGGAGATGAAGATTAACCTGAACAAGCTGCTTTCTTTTTACGATGACTACTTCATGCATTATATTGTTGAGTGAAAAAGCAAAGGCAAGTGTACACAAATCACCAGCTGGGTACTATTTTTGTATAACAATGGAAATAAACATCGAAGGCGGATATCTGTGCCCGCATAAATTGTATTGGCATGTGTATGTAGAATCGAAGACTACAAAAGAAGTATTAAAGGGGAGCATTAGACAATATATGGCTATGTCAGAAAACCATAAGAATCAACGTAACAACAAAACAACAGCAACAGTATAAAGGTGATATTGAACATTTCTCCAAATTATTTCGTTATCTCCTTCTCGCTCAATCAATTAATATGACCTTTAATAAACGACTTCGAGATAGTACTATTGCGAGCGAGCGAGCGAGCGAGCGAGCCGGAAGCGATGCTGCTACAAAAAAGGAATCTAAACGGGCAAAAACATAGCCAAGATATTGCAGTAATGGGCATTGTAAGCTATCGACAGCATACGGACACGCACCAGCGGCTCAGTGTTCACTCATGCAGCAGTGTCTCTACTTCCATTAGGCAATGTGTGTTAATTGTTTTTACATAATAAAGAAGAAATACCCGCCACTGCGATGAACATGCCAGTTTAAATATCGCATTAGTTTTTCTATCAAAAGAAAAATAGATTTCATAAATAAATAACGTTCAAACAAAAAAAAATAATGAAAACAAATTGCTTTTGGGTTTCGGCTGGTGGATCAAATTAAGTGACGACAGCCCTAGATCAATAGCAATGACATCAGCGGCTGTAACATCGAGATGCAGAAGATGAATTAAATTTACTTTCAGTAAACCTTAAAACTGTTTTGCTTAACGTCATTATGTCCATCAGACGTATCTGTTTCTGAAAACCCACTAGACGAGGCTAGACAAGGAAAGAGGAGAGCGAACTGGAAAAAGACGAGGTCGATGGGTCGAAGGCGTAAACGACGTATCAATGAACCGGCCGGTACAGCGCTTTGTGACTCCAATCGGATCTGCTCGGCAACAACTTTCGACGAGGGCTTTGTCAACCTCATCATTTTTGACAGATGCATGTCTGATGATTGCTGAAGTGCCCTCCTTCGCTTCTTTATCACCGCCGGCTATATAATACGGGTTCGCCGCGTTGACTACGCGTACACACAGCAACGACACAGTAGGTGGCGCTACTTTCCGTGATAGTGACCGTTTCTTACTCTTTGTCTTTCATGCTATTTTTTCATGTCGCTTATTATTATTATTATTATTATTATTATTATGGTAGATAGGTATCATTATTGCCTTTACGTTACTTCTGCGTTTTTCGACATTTCTCCGCGTAATGCCAACTGCGTGGCTACGGCTGTCGATGGAACGAAACGCTGAAGCTTAAATAAATAACGCCTGTTCCTGCGTCATTTTTGATATTTTATTCATCGACGTCTTTTCGCTGTCGCTTTAGAGAGCAACGCAAAGAATTATTTACTGAACGAACGGACGACTGGTCCATGATAATCGAGTTGGCCCACCTATGACAGACGGGCGATAACGCGTCGGCGTACGCACGTCTGGAGCAATGGGAGTCACAAACAATATTGAGAGAAAGAAGACAGTACGATAAAAGAACATTGAAACAATAAGTAGCTTTAGGGAAACGTGGGTAATGCTGCCATAGTGAAGCACTGCCACAAGGTCACTATCGGAAACCATTTTGTTCATAAAGCGCACAATTAGCGCAATACTGTAGGCCAAAAAATAATTATCTCGACACAGCGTGATATTGAAAACTGCAGCAACAACAAAGTAAATCGATCGGCACTAACATATTACCTCATATTTGGGCAAATTGCCACGTTGGGCATTTTTAGCCATTTTCATTAGCAGATTAACAAGGGTAATATCAAAGAGTAAATGAGTGAAAAGCATCGATTTCAATTCACTTCTCAATTCAGTCGATGAAAGTAAATTTTCGCGGCAGGCTATAGGCAAAGCCGTAACTAGTTTCAATAGTAGCGAACGTTAGTTTGTCTTAACGCAACGGAAAATGAAGAACTGAAAAAGCTATTTGTTACAATTGAAGACCCCAGATGCTGAGTGCCATTTTTTTTTTCCTATGAGGATTGTCAGTTGAAATGCCTTCAGCCGTTCAATGAACGGTATAGTAAATAAAGATGCCATTTATTTCGTGTAATTTATTATATACATTCGACGAATTGTGTGTACATATGTTTGCTAACGGTTCGCCTATTAGTGAAGGCTACGAAGGAATTCTATAAATTGGTTTAGCACCTTTTGCCTGTCGTTGCGTTTGCTGAAGACTATGGGTTAGGATGATCCTGTTCAGCTGAAAACCTATTCAACAGATTTGCTTTCTTGTAAAAGCATAAATGTTCGGTAACCTGTATATCCAGTTTACCTGTGCACCTGACCTATTGTCATTCGAAATCGTCAGGGTCATGCTGCTGTTAGAGACCAAAGGTCTGTATGCACGAGTTTTACTTATATGCGCTACAAACTCTCACGTAACTGAATTGATTTGAATGAAACGCATTGCCTACATGAAGCTCGAATAGGTTCTAAGTCGGCGAAGATTCGACTAAAAAAGTAATAGGATAGGATTCCGTAGCTTCCATTACCTAAGACGAAGAATTCAAATGCTCGCAGTCTTAATATAGGTATTTAAATTGTTGCAGCAGCTTCTTGTAAACGTGATTTTAGACAATCCGTGCGTTAAATGCCTAGACCGTGCTGCTCTCTATTGTCTCCGAGTGTAATGGTGACGTCTAATAGTAAGGTGCTGCTGATCTTAGGGGGTGGAGCCAGAACACAACCAGAGTTTGACTCTCCAGCAGAAATTTGATTGGTAGAAGGGCAACAACCGCGTAAATTATTCTTCCTCATTCTCCTCCTACATGTTCCTTCCAGTATCGTATTCTGCAGTATTCCAGAGAGGTTTGAATGAATCATTGCCAAAAGAAAAACACGAGATTGATTGTAAAACTACAACTGTTCCCTAGCTACCGTGGCTGCTCTCACGCGTTGCACGCAACAATGCCTTTTATACGATTGAGAGAAGTTCCGACACAGTGTTGACTAGCGGTACATAAACCGAACTGAACTAGATTGATGCGATCAGACCGATCAATAGAAATTTGCCCCCCCCGGTAAAGCGATGCTGCCCCATGCTGATATCGTGAAAATATCGTATCAGACAAACACAGACATTTGGCTTTAATTGTTTCTGTAATAAAAATTGTCACATCGAGTCCCTGATAAAACACAGACAGGTTTGTCGACACATTTCTCTTTCTTAACTTCCCATTGCGTTTTGCCCTTGCAGGGGTGATCTATGCTAGGTCTCTGCCCTCCAGTCATTATGCAGCATCAAGCTTCAATCACGACCCTTAGCGTGTGCCTTCGTTTTATGTCGGTTTAAGGAACGGCGGAGGAACATCGGTTAATGCTTATGACGGCAATATACAAAACGGTACAAGCAGATGCCAAATTTATGTGCGTATTTGTTATGCCGATTCTGCAGATAGCAACGAATAGGTCTGGTCGGCGACCTTAGCCTAACGGCCATAACTATAGATTACCATTAATGTCAATACTGTGCTGATATGATGCGGCCTGTCAACGTAAAGATAAGTGCCAATCGATCTTGTTCGTAAGCTTGAAGAGAGACAACGAGTAGTTTGCTATTCTGCTGTCGACGGTAAAACTTCGATTATCAGACTCGTCATCTGCGTGCTTGCGGCCTTTGTCCAGAGGCAACGTTTTCAGCGACTGATGATGCTAGATGACAGGTACTGCTTAACACCCTGTCGCTCAGTAGTTGTAATTGTCAACGACGACAACACTCTACTGCTCATTGTGTCAGATGGCGCGGAGCAACGAATCGGTAAAAAACCATAGGCCCAGCAGGTCGGTCCATAGACGATCGAGTATTTAACATGCAGCGTTGTCAATCGAGAAACGTTGGCGGCAGCCGGTTGCATGAACTCGACGGTCCCTGCATACAACATACATCATCCAGTCATCGATGTTGCTGTTACCGGCGAAAAGGTAGAAAACACAATGACCGGACACTGCTTTCTAGAGCAATGTCGGGAAAAACGATAACTGTTGTTCAGCGGAGGAAAATTAGCGAAATTATCCATCGGCCTTGCTTTTCCGGTGGATTCTTCGAAAGTTGCTAATTGAATAGAGAAAGAAAAAAACAAAAGAGTGAACGGGTAAGCAAACATGAAATCTATAATGCAAGCAGAACCGGTACTAGTATTCGTTCATATAACATTAACTGCATGAAGAGCTTACGAACTTATGGTGCGCAGTCCTTGCTGAATTGATTGGGTAAATACGGTCTAGACAGAAACAGCAAGAGGTGAGATCCTCTTCACATCAATTTTGTCTCATAATAGTTTTTCAGGAAAAGATGTAAGAATATCCTGCCATATAAAACGTGATCCTATGTCCAAACTAGAAACATGAAGTACGCCTTTAAGGCTTTTTATTTTAATAGCATCATTACTGTATACCTTCACACACACACACACACACAATATATATATATATATATATATATCCATATATATACCCCCAAGATTGAAGACGGGAAGAGTATCGTCATAGGACAAATTGTGAACAACACCCGATATGGCCAGTGACTCTGACAGATCGGATGATTTACGGAAGTTAGCTGAACAGAGAAACTTGCTGTGATGAAGTGGTGGCTTTACGTACCGTTTAGTTGATTTAGCATGCATAAACACCTGCGCAATTGGCGTTCAAATAAATGTAGTGATAAAGAGGTGGATCCATTCCCTTACTCCCTCAGCACCGATCAGTAGTTACTGGTGGCTACATCACAATATTCACTGACTTGTGGCGGAATTATTACTGCCACATCCACCTGAAATGCAGCGCCATTACTCTTCTATTGGCCATATGTTCCTTGGATTGTTTTTTTTTTTGCAAAGTCAATAGGAACAGCTAGTATCTGACTAAACAAGAAAAATCGAGCACAGACCATGGGCATACGTGCGAGCACATCTAAGTTAGAGCCACAATGCATGATAGAATACTACTGCAGGCACCGCCGATTGTCAAATATATATATACATTAACATAAAGTGTATAATGGGCTACACTGTATGACCCCCTCGCGTCCCCTCTCTACCCGCGCCGCCAATTAGTTCCCTAGTGCCAGTTGGAACCGAAGCAGGAAAACCTATCGGCGGATAAATTAAAAGCTTGACGGGTTCTAATAACAGTAACAGGGCCACTCCTATTGTCGCATCGTTTTTTGCCCTCATTAACCCGAGGCGGAACAATAAATAAGCAGAATTTAGGAATAGGAGAATTACTCTGCAAATAGGCCGAGCCGTTATATAATATAAGGAATTACGGGTAAGTATTTTTTTTTTTTAGAAAGCTTATAAAAGCGGAGTTACTGGAGGGATAGTGACTAAACATGCACAGGGTATTGTTAACTACTACGTTTCAAGTCTTAACGTTTAAAACAAATCATAAATTAATTACTCTATGTTTCGTTTGATTTGCATTAAACCCAATTAACCCATTTTTAGAATAGACGTAGCTGTCCAATGACAGAATGATGCGATCAACTGTTTTTACATGGTCTTTATTTTCTCTTCTATACTCACCTGGCAGGTGTTTGTGTTGTTTTGCACTAATTGGTCCGAGGCCGGAAATGTTTGGCCTATTTATCAGTAAGCTTATCTAGTTACAGTTTTATGTGAGCATTTTAAAAATGCGCCCGAATATCATCTTTAGTCACCTCAAATTGTTGCCGATGTCCGCTTGTGAATGCAACTATAAAAATATAAAATTGAATCTCTCTAGATTTCCGATAATACTCTTCAAACCCTCTAAAATGACTTGTGTAAAATTTCTACACTGGAGCATTTATCACTGTACAAGCATTATTTATTGAGCATTTATTTTTTCTTCTTTTTCGCTCCGAATATGGCGTATCAAGAGGAAGCTTTTGCAGAGCCCGTTACATATATACATACACGTACGTTTTTTAGGTGTACTCTTGCTTAAAACGTAGAGTTTTTCCCATTTCGTATAAATATAAACAAATGATCGTCGCGGTGACTTTCTCAAAATTTACAGTAGTTGATATTTACTATAAAATGCGATGTAAATCGGTGCAGCTGGTACAGCGAAAGTTACTGAGTTCGATTGTGATTTTCTGTATTTTTAACCTAGATTTTTATCGTCATACAACTGCAAAGTTGCTGAGGCAATAGGGCAGAGATTTCTGACTGTTATCGTGATAAGCATCAATTACTAACGGGTATTACTAGCAGCTGCTTTGTATTCGCCTACTCTGCACCATTGCTTTTTACGGCCACATTTCAATGTGAATCAGTGTGATCTGTATCCGACGTCCGATACGGCCAGGTTTATATATCTCAGATTCTCACCGGATTATTTTTCATTCGAGTGTGCAGAGCTGTTTATAACTGAATCAATATTGACGATCTACCCCAATTCAAAAATGATTGAATGGCTGATAAATGACAAAGTCTTAAGAAAAAAAGTAAGAACATCTGTCGTCGATAAATACCGTGTGGTGCAATTCAATTAGCAAATGGGACAAGGCAAAATGTACCGCAGCATCGTTGCTTCTGTTCGACAGATTCGCCTTTGACTATATATATATATATATATTCTGGCCGGGTAAACTTAAGTCAAACGTGCGTGAGTGGGAGTTTTTGGAGTCCACTGAACGTATCAACATGCCTATATCTAATTGGCGATAGATGATTTAAAAACATACCTTGAACTTGCTACGTATGACATAGCTACGCTGCTTGCGTAAGCACACTAGTCACAAGACAAAAGAACACAGGCTGCCCTTATCGTTCGAGTTCTTCGACCGCTATCGTCATCAGGTGTTTTGTCAAGCGTCTGGCTTCTAACACAAATATACCTATGCTCGGATTCACACCTAACCCTCAGCGTGCCCCAAAGATTAGTAGAGAAACACGTTACCCACCAAGCTATCATGGGGTCATTTATGCATAGTCCAATTTGGTCAAACTAGACCTTTTGCGCACCTACAACTCATTAAAGTATAGCGTGTTCTATGTAGAAAGAGCTGAATAAACGCTCCTTTTGTTAAGACCTGCTTAATCCAATGCAGTGACCCTATACGACAATTAAAAATTGTGCCCTTTGTCATGCAAACTGTAACCGAGTGATATTCAGGACAATGCAATGTTCATCATAATAGCTTAAGCGCTTGCTTCTTTTGCAGACATTCGTATATGAACTTGAAAAAGGCCTAATTGTCGTATTCTTAACGTGCGCGTTTTACCGCGAAACAAAGATTTAAAAATACAACACTTATTCATTTATACTCGAGTATCTTTGATTCTAGTTATGTTATCGTCTAGTTTAGCGCAACGATGCCTCGCCGTGAATCGAAGACAAAACACAATTAGTAGGTTTTTTCATTTAGTATTTCCTACATAAACATGCCGTATTGGACGGTATCGACTCTCAGACACAACATTCAGAAGGTCCCAGTTTTATCCGAAACTAATCCCATATAGAATGGTGACTGTGTTATGAGGTGGCAATAAAAGAAGCGGGCCGTTGCATCAAGGTCGAATTGGGCAGTTGGAATTGCACTCAATATTTGGTAAAGCTGCTCTATATAGTGACCGTAATCAGATCTGTGTTTCCTGCCGCTAAATGAACGCGCCACTTTAACCATTTCTAACAGACATTCAGGGACGAAGCGGTGTATCGGTAAAATGACAATACAAGATTAGCCGTCAAATAGACCTCCAACATACGCATATAGATTGCGTTAACGCTATTGATCAGATAAGACACAGGCAAGATCAGCAAGAATTCGCAGTAAGATCAGGCACCTATTCCAATGAACTAGAACAGTGACGGATACGTACTTCTGATTACGGTCCATTTAGGACAAATTCATGCCGCGGATGGACGTACGCCGAGCTGACTCGTACGCAATACTTTATGTACGACTGCATACAACGCGTGCGTAGCTAAATCTTGTCGCCTGTTTTCTAATTCTGTGTTTAGAATCGTGTACCTGCTTAAAATTTTTCGCTTCTAATAGTCCAGCTCTTCGAATCGAGAGTCAATTCCCTTAGCAGGCCTTTCGCTACAATGGCCAGCGTGGCTAGAAACTTCTACCAAGGATACACAGTAGAACACACTTAAGGGCCCGTCTATAATTTATAACGGCTTCTTCCGATGTTCGTCTCGGTCTTCTCTACTTCGTAAAGAAGAGCGCTTTAAATGTTTATTGATTGTATATCTGGCAACGAAGCCACGCGAACAATTGAAATGAAATTTCGTTCCCTTGTGTGTATTCGTTCTACCGCGCGCAGAATTCGACTCTGGCAGGATAACGACCGTCACGAAAGTGCACAATCTATCGCATATTCCTCATACAACTATACAACGATACGGTCCACTAGACGGAAAACGCGAAATTGGTTCACGAGCTGATATCTGCAGGCAAGCAATTCCTTCAAAACTTCAACAATCGAGTCCAGCAGCCAAACGAACACGAAGATGCTACGCCATTCCGACAGGGTGAACCGCTATGATGAGCCGAAGGAGTGACAATACAGCTTCATCCTATCCGGTCGGGAGCTCTCGGCCGTTACGAACTGTCGTAGGCGCTTTAATATCCCCATAGACACAAAATCGACCACATCTGAATATTATTAGAAAAATCTAAGAATAGCCAATGGTGAAAATGCCTGATTCAAATGAAACGCAGAAGTTTCGGTTGTTTGAAACGTCCCAGAAATAGCATGAGTTCTTCCAATCTTCTAGATTTTCCTGCGTATTTGCAAAATGATTTTTTTTATTTTTAAAAATTGGATTATCACTTGTATATACATATATATGTATATATATATAGCGCACACACACTAGTATGCGAGCGACTAAAAATGCATAGAAAACAATCCGCATCTATAGTTAGTGTTGAATGAAAGGCACTATCTAAAGTGGAACGTCGGTCAATCAAGTGAAAAAGACTTGAACCCTACATCAGGTACTCGATGCACTAATCTTGTTTAGATATTATGTCTCAGAGCAGACGTTATGGCCTAGAAATTGTCTAGAATTTGGCATACTTAGCTGACGTGATCTGCACTTACTACAATTTGTCTTACCATTTGGAGACATTCCAATGAATCTGTGGAATAGAAACTCCAATAAATTAACTTACCTCACATGAAGTTGACAACCGACTTCTAATTCATTGGCAGTGTAGCGCGTAACGTGTCATAAAAAGGGCATTTCGCCGATACATCTGTGTTCTTCAGTGTAATTCATATTACAAAGGTCAGAAAGGTCTAAGACAGCTTTTTAATTCATTTACGCTTAGCGTACAGCGTATTTATAGTGGTGGCTCAATATTATTGTGCTTGCTTCAAGCACCAGCTAGTATTACGTAACTTCTTAATGTACGCTATGAGTTTCTATAACAACTTTCCTCACTGAGCAGAAACGATCTCCGTCATGCCCTTCCTTCATCACCTGCCAACCGTCGACCTGCCCCATCAAAGCGTCGATGATTAGGAAGCTTTTCAGAAAAGACCCGTGAATGCTATAGCTTACAAATGTTGACTTTTTACTAATTTTTTAAATGACGGCCATCGCTCGAATATTTGCGTGATGTCTTTGGCTAAATTCTTCTTTATCTAACGAGATAATGGCTCTGAATATTAAGACTGGCATTTTGTAACGGTATGTGTTCTCTGCAGCGCTAGCTTACGGCTATTCGATACAGAAAATTTATAAGATCTGATATTCTGATCTTACGCAGAGCGCCAGTACCGGCATTACAGACTCAGAGATTACAGAGGGAGATACCGCAAGGTTAGTGATTGATAATCTCGATAGTAATAAACTCAACTGTGCAAGTCTAGCTTCATTCTCGATTCATATGGGGTAGACATCGCCCCCGGGAGACGTCGGCTCGTTTGTGAAGTGCATAAACTCTTCATAAAAAATGCCTTAAATGCCAAAAAAAAACTAAGCCAAGACTACAAAGTCCACCCTTGTGCTTAAATCAAGAATTGGTTATCGGCTAGATACGTACGGTCACTTAATGACGCGATCCGTCATGAGGCTGTAGCTAACAGTAATTGGCAAATCCAGGTGCAGATTTCAGACGGTAGCAGAAAAGTAAAACACTTAACTGGAACTATGAATAAAAATAGCTTGAAACACTGACATAAAATAAGGGAGCAGCTTTCTGTGTTACTTTTACTAGACCAATCTAAACGCTCGCCAAATTCTTTATTAGACGCTTACTAGTGAGTCTGTGGAATGAATTTGGAAATAAAACAGTCGCTGAAGTATTCTGAAGGAGCGATTCTTAAATGAAGAAAATAATCATGTGTGGCAAATTAAATTGTACTCCATCTATCGGTCATAACTATTAAGCTTTGGAATAGTTGTTGGATATATTAGGATGGTCTGTCACATGGTACTGAAGTATAGTGGTTCTGCGAAAGAATCGCACAGACAAAGCGGCCTTTTATTTTTGACTTCTGATTATACTGTGTTGTTCTGGGTTTGTTTGAGGAAGCATTCTAGAGCCTGAGAGCATCTAAGTGAGAAAAAAGTTATTTACGTTAGGCAAATGAAGAAAAAAAAGAACTATCAGATTTGACTAGGTGCAGCGAAGACAACTGTTGACCCGAACTACTATACAAGCGAATACAATACGAGAGGGGCCTCAATCGACCTCTACGTACTACGGAATCTGTTACCGATAACAAATGACGGCTGTTCCTCGTTACTAAATGTAATGGAAGGTTATATCTCGCATAGAAAAGCAGCTAGCAAGCGAATAATTTCTAGACTTCTCTTTACGATATCAAAGAATAATTGGCTCCAGATTTGGGTTTAGATACCTTTTCTTTAACTACTTGGGCCTCGTATGGAAGACGACGACATGTTTACGTGCACTTCACTTAATGTTTGCTAGTTGTAACAGGTTGAGGTGTGAAAGATCTAGCCCTGTACGCATTTTGCAACCCAGTTGAGGGTTAACAAAGATCAGCTCGACTGTATTTCTAACTTCGCTAGTAGCATATATAGGTATAGCTTATACTATTCGTCATCTTACAATTTAGGTACTGGGACTCAACGGTTCGCCACTTACTCCCGATGCGTTCATTGTTATCGTTGTCGCTGAAGCAAACGTCATTATCGTACCGTTAATATACCGTTATCACGTTTACAGTTTCGTTTCGTTTCTCTTATAGTATTCTTCTGCTGCGAAATAGCGTAGCGCATATATGCCCGCTGTACCGCGACGTTTTGCCAGCGGTCTCGGTAGTGCCCCGCTGTTGGCCAGTTTTTTCTTCCCTTTCCGAGAAGGGCGAGGAGAGAGGCAGGTGTCCCTTTCCATTTCTGTCGCTGTTCGATTTGGCGTTTTTCTGATCTGAGCCAGCCGTTAAGATTTCGTCGTTCGACGTTGTCGCTTTGAGCTACCGAAAAACGTCTGACAGTTCGACTTCTGCTGTGGTGGTTGTGACCGTGCTTGTGTGTGGGCAAACGCGCGGCGTTCGGTACTAGTAAAATAGAAAAAAGAAAAACAGTGGTGTTCGTTACATTTAGGTTGTTACGTTTTGCCAATGGTATCTCGCCATCGTAGAGGATCAGTAAGATTGAATAAAACCGCCATCTTTGTTGCTAAATTGGATACATTTCATCCCGGTCGACTGCGCTTTTAAAGATACTTCTTGAAAAGACATCGCCGAAATTGGTTGCCATAAAAGCACTGGAGACGTGGTCGCCATCTACTTCCGCACGCAATATAGACTTTAGCTGCAAGCTATACTACAGCAGTTGCTACTCGGTCTAATGTTCTATTTCTACTATTGAGTGCTTTGGGGAGCGTTGCGAGGGGTCCGTTCAGTCCTGGGCGGTACCTGTGAGATGTGAACAGTTTCCGAGATAGAACAGTATAAAGACATATTCGCTTGCAATCGTTGCCAGTGGACTAGATTGTGGTGCTCAGACGAAAGCCGACTGCCGGCGATAAAACGTCGAGTGGATGATTGACAACGTGCTCTATGAGCAGCAGCCGAAGCGTACTGCCAGCTTACTAAAGAAAGGTAAAAACAAACAGCGGATTAAATTCATATACAGGATTATAGAGTAAATGTATTGCTATTTCGCTTCAAGTTACCTGTGTGGTCAAGCCATTAAGATTCGCGAAGGTACCGCCATCGTATCTGTAGCAACCGTTGTCCAATAAAAACACACGAATTGATAATGACGGCAAAGCAACTGAAATGCTTCTCGATTAGGAACTATAGCAGAACCGTTTCTACCGAATACATACATGATACAAATCCATCCTTGAGAATATCAGTGTTTATAGTACGTGATTGAGGGACTTTTGTTGTATGAAGATCTATGATTGTATTCGCTTCTAAATAAGGTCCAGTTTTGAGGTTGCCATGCCCGTGATGTTCGTGTATACACTACTACTTCAAGGCTGATTAAGCACGATGAAAAAGACGCTGTTAAGGTCTGTGCAGGTTTCCCGATTGACAAGCCCTGATTTAATAGAGAGTATTCATTGCACTACCTGGCCATTCGGTTTCACGCCTGACTGACATCTGTGCCTCATACCGTGCCCACACAGTAACACGTCGATCGCTCCTGTGCTAAGGCAAAGATATCGTCCTGTTTTTCTGCCGACAGCAGATGTGACATGCTACTTAGGACTTTGCGTTCCAGTTCGGAACCGTACGGATATAATCTGCGAGACAAGTAGATAGGTTTAGCGATCTCTTGACGCATCCGGTCACCTGGGCTTAACTTAACGGGTGCTAATGTTACGCATGTAGCCATGGTACTTCAACCATCTGGAGAACAAACACGAACAGAAGAAGAATCCGACTTGCGTGTTAGTCTAACGGTCGATGTGCTAAACGTATATTAGGATCGTTTAAAAAGCATTATAGATGTACACCCGTCGTTGAATTATGCCGCATATGCATAAGATCAATGTAGGAACAAGGGCGGACCTTAATCAGATGAAGTGTAGCTTGGACCGCTTAACGTACCGGTAGAAATGTTCTATAAACTTTGGTAGAAAAAAAAGGCTTTGATAAATATTGGAACTGTCATCTCTTACCGTTTTACTTGAACAAAAAAAAACATCGTACGGCTCCTATAAACGCTTATTCATATAAAATTAACGATAAGGTACTGAATAGCACATACTGACGCATTTATCTACACATCGAGAATCGATGATTGAATGATTCAGTGTCCTTAATCTATATGATGCCATGATAACATATTATCGAAAGATCTATAGATTGTCGTCTATACGTTTTGGTAGGTTCAAGATTATACGCTACAGAAATCCGCTCAGATATGATAAAAATAATCATTGAAGATGAATTGCATTAGTTTCGTGGCCACCTATGTTTAGTAAATTCTGCGTGATGTTTGCTTTGCGATATATTACGTATTTAACGCGCATCGGTTTGAAAAAACCTTCATTGATCGACTCTCCTCAGTGAGGAGAAATAGTCTTTAGTGGCCGTTGAAAACATCAGTGAGGCCCAATACATCGTCAAACGACGATGTGGGCCCTTAGCTCGGATCAGCTGAGGCGCTTTATATATATTGCTAACTAAAATAAAGTGGAGGGCTGACAAGTGTGGTTAAAATGAAATGTAATGGGGCGTGGAGACAAATAGTTACTATTACAACCAGGAATCAGGGGAGAAATGCAATGATTGCGGCTCGTAATCATGTGGGAAACACATAGCGACAGCGCGAGCCTTTCAATGGCGTCATTTTTATGGTCTCTCATTTCTTTAATTTTTTATGTCGTTTGCGAGAGAGAGGGAGAGTGAAAAAGTATTCCAACAGTATCCCTGGAAAATTTTTTTCCCGCTCATCTTTTTATCATTGTCCATCGAAGCCGGGCTTAGGGATTTGTCTTCTGGGTCATAATCGTAGGCATAAGAGAACTAGGTAATTTAATAATGGGTCAAGCCCGAAATAAAAAGGATGCCACCCCAATCCTCATTAGTTCGAACGGTCTTTTAGCTAATCTGTTCGGTAGTTCGTACCGTCTGTAGCGATCGTAGTAACGTAGCTATGGGTAGGGGTTTGCGTATGTTTCAAGCGCATCGATCGTGGAGGATTTCGATGCTGTCAAACACTTCAGCATTAAGACGACATTGCTACCGGTTTTTGTGATTCTCGTCATTGTTATTATGAAGTAAACCCTTCCACCGCTAAAGACGACGGCAATTAATTGAATGACGGGAATGAACCAAATGAGTTAGTGGCGTAACCAATCGCGCAACCTAGGAAAATTTCCGAAATTGGAAGAGCGTCAACCTGACAACGAGATGGAATAATCAGCGATGTGGATTCGTTAACATTGTAAAGCATTAATTGGTAAACTTACGATTAGGAGGATGGAGGATGATAAACTCGATAAACGTCTCGTTCTAGGGGAAAATAAGATTCATATAGATATTTACATGGCGAATGTTTATACGAAAAGGAGTAGCAGCCTTTATTACGCTTCTCGGTTGATAACTGACACTTAATCAGCTAGACAAGAGCTAGTCAACAAACAAACTAGGATATCCTCGTGAAACTAAAACACTACATAAGTCCACCATGTGTACCTTTCCGTGGCGTACATAGAACCGGATGAAGTGATTCTAATAAGGAATCAAATCCCTGGAGCGTTGGCGTCGGTGAACCAAAAAGGTCACAGACAACTCAAATACAAATTAATAGTTTTAAGATCAAAGTAAGAACATGAAGATTATTTGTTCAATTATGTATATAATATTTTGTTAGTGATATATATACAACATATATGTATATAGGTACCCGTTCGTATCGTGCAGCTTTAAGTGACTGGCGAACTCATTAGTATTTCGTACATGTCTGATGAAAAGGTGCGGACTAATCCAACGGAACCGGTGAAAACCTTTTTCTTCATTTATGTCCAATAGATATTTATAATTTCTCTTTTGTACTGAGATCAATGTGCCCCTGCTTGCAAGTTGACAAACAATTCTATTTGCCTGCCAGGGCATTTAATGTAGCCAGTCAACTGTCGAGTCGGTCGTTCACTTTTTAACCAAACGTACACAAAATAAAGCGTTTTGAAATTTTATTACTGTTTTGATAAAGATAATTGCTAATAGCTTTATTGGATAGCAGGCCGACTTCGGCAACGTATTTTACGGCGGCAACGGCCGCTATCCAATAATGACCATAGAAATACTTACTGATTTATGAAACAGTTAGACGTTGCAGATGAAATCAACATTGTGAAGTTCATTGACATATTTTAAGAGTTTATAGTTTTTAAATGGATCAAGTCTCGTTGCCAGTTCGCTCAGTACATAATCGTCTGGTCAGCTCTCCCGAAAGAGTAGACAAACCTTCCCACGACAAGATCTCCCTCGTGTCGCCATGTGTAGTTTTATCTCATCTTCGACAGCGTAACTGTACGCGAGAAACACAAATCGGATGTTAACGGCCCTGACCAACTGGTCACGCACGTACAGGCATATGTTGGCCAGTGCAGCTCTGTTATTATAGGAGTTTCAATATAGCAAAAATGGTACGTGAAGTGAGACGAGCACAAAAAACCTCACCCTGCAGGTATCTCTATCAGTAAACAAAGCTATTGGAGTAATATTCATTCTATATAAATGTCGCATTTGGGTTTCCGTTTCGTCCTTAAGACCGATCCAACCCTGCTAATGCCATCGGTAGACATGACATTTTTCAACTATTGTTAAACCAGCAAGAGATCTGTAAATACCATATTATAGAATCATATAGCAAACAATAGATTATGCCCCAATGCGGCTCAGCGATTGCCCTTTTTCCCCGTCGAATGGCAGTAAATAGCGCTCGAATACTGAAGTTCATGTGGTGGTAATCATTCGTGGACACTGTTGTAGCATGTACCATACATCGTCAACAGCATGCAGCTTCGACCTGAATTCAACTAGTGGCAGCCATATACCGATCGATCCAGTCTGTATTTAATTGTCATCAATCAAACTATGAACGGATGGATGGGATTTTGTTCGTTGTTGGACCATGTGGAAACGAAATTTTGCGGTATTTACCTATCACTTCGTCTGCTAGGCTTATAGAAAAGTATATAGTAAATATTATTGATAGACTGTCGTATGAGCAAAAATGAAAACTATTGATATATAATAATGTTGATGGTGTTCACCTTTCTTCATATAGCAGTAGGATTATGCGTGCATCACCGATTGCAATCGAATCAAGTGGTGATGACGCTTCCTTCCTGTTTATGTTTTCTGTGCTAGTTATCTAAGTGGCTGTTCTGAAATTGTCAATTCATTTATATCATATATCAAATAAAGTTACGATTCAACAGCTAAACAGATTTCAGGACATACAGAGCATCGATCTTTACTAAAATCAGTCTTCGAGAAATGCAACTGAACGATGTCGTAGCTGGAGCAGCAACTATGATACCATTGAAAGTGGTGCCCGTACACCCACAAAACGTAACTGGTTTGAATGCAGATATAAGTTTTTCCCAACTGCAACTTTAAACATCGTTGAATAAATGCCTGTAACGCAAGACATTGCATCAGGTGTATACGTGCGTGACCAAAAAATACCGTTAAGCGAACAACGTGTCTGGATCATAGCCCCCAACGGAGCTGTTGGCGATCTGAAAACTCCATTGACAAACACGAGATTAAGGCCATCACTAATCGGTTCTGTCCAAAAAACAAGTTCATGTTTCAGAAGAAAAAGTCAGGTACAGCGGCGAGTGCAGAGAGTTTCACTCAGATGGATCGGTGAATACCCTAGGAACTTGCGAAGGCTCTTGAGGTCGTAAAAGTCAAGTTCAAACGAAAACGTTTTAGCGGCTATTCGTCAAAGCTGACGCAGTGGGTATTCGCCTTTCATAGCCTGCATAGAACACACACAGTTCTGTCGACAAATTGGGCGCTCGGCGTAGAAGTTTAAACGAGAACGAATTAAACAGAAGGATGCGTTGACTTATCGTTCTGCGTTCCTACTGAAAGGGAACAGAGCAAGTCGATTTAAATAGGTCTTTAAATAGAACAGATGCGGCGGACTTAAAGTACGCCTATTAGAATGCTTCTGTCCTTAGTCTATGTTAGTGTTTGACACGGGGGTCCGTTACGGCTGATGGGTCCACAGAATCTTAACAGATTATCTATATCGGCGAAGCTAAGTTGCATTTTCAACTGCCAGCTAACCGTAGGCCTCATCTGGCTACGATATAAGTTTACTCCATCTATGAAACGTTATTTCTATGTATTGTCATCCTTATTGAGCTGACAAAAGTTTACCCTAACTTGTGCTAATGGCGTTACGTTCTGTCCTCAGAGGAAGTGGAAAAAATCCAAATGACACGTTAGCAAGAAAGCTAGCTGCATTATACAAGCACATTCCAATCTGAGAGAAACAATTACCTGGTAGAACATGATTAGTGTCAAACACAAAATTACTATCCAGGATACTGGCCAATACATATAATACGCATACGCGATGAGATCTGTTAAGTGTCACGACACATATAAAACTCGAAAGCGCTGTCTGTCAAGGCTAGTCAAGTCAACTGCAAAAAAATACTATTCAGTAAACTTCGCTCCATTTTATCGTGGTAATCTATTGCCACGCATAGCAAAGCCGACATATCTGCCGAAATTAGCAGACGAATTTACATCTCACCAAACGTTTGTGTACAGCCTTGCAAGCCAGCATCCATATCCGTGTGTGCTTACATATAGAGCATTATTCGAGTTTAATCGAGTATAGTGGTAAGTACTGAAGAAACGAAAGTAGCCCTACCTGCCTGCCTGCCTGCCTGCCACAGGACACTTAAGACTGGCCATCCCGATTTGGCCATACGACAGCTTTGCTAAAAGGGGGACAT